>NC_060119.1:449150941-449450941 GCF_021461395.2 Schistocerca americana | reverse complement strand
GTATCGAAAAACCGTTAAAAATCTGTTATCATTCACGTTAAAAATCTCGTTAAAGTTCGGGTTCCCATACTTGCTACTTACTGTAAATTATAGCCCACGGTAAGTGAAAAAAGTACCCGTTTGAAAAATTAAAAAATGTTATTTTTTTAGGTATATTTATTTCTTTATAAGCTCTTGTCGATAATTGGCTTGATCTTTTCAGCGGATGGCCCTAGCGCAGCGGTTTTAATGTATACTTCTTTCGCAAAGAGTTGTGCTAGCATGCTGTTAAATAATTTTTATGATTATATAAGTTGTAAGAACTGTAAATGACTATGAAAAACTTGCACTTTTGTTGCAGTGTTTTTTAACCAACTGTCTCACATTTTGTTTTACGAACATAATTTGGAAAGAGGAATGGCTACCTTCTGGAACTAAGATAACTGTATTTTAAAAAATCTAATGGACGCGGTTAACATTTTACAGGGATACGCTTGACGGAGGTTAATATTGAATACTTACATTTTCAACAAAAAATGCTAGTATATGTATTTTTAGTATTAGTAATTGAGTTTTCAAGTGAAGCGTACAAACACGGAGGATGCCAGCTTGGCCGGCCGATGTGGCCGAGCGGTTCTAAGCGCTTCAGTCTGCAACCGCGCAACCGCTAAGGTCGCAGGTTCGAATCCTGCCTCGGGCATGGAAGTGTGTGATGTCCTTAGGTTAGTTAGGTTTAAGTAGTTCTAAGTTGGGGATTGATGACCTCAGATGTGAAGTCCCATAGTGCGCAGAGCCATTTGAACCATTTTTGATGCCAGCTGTGACAGACAGAGAACGGGGAATCGGCGTGCGTTCGCTCTCAAAACTGATTTTAAATGGCCCGCGCCTTCATAATGTTTGATGGCTCAGCTTCTGGAAGGTAGCGTGACGAGATAAACATGAATGTTATATTTGCTACACGAAGAACTCCGGCAAAGATATTTCCTATATTAAATTCCCTACATAAATGTTCTGCGAACGTATTACTGCAACAATGTACAGCAATAGATTATACGATTGTGCAGAGTTTTGCAGTGGAGTAAAGTAATGAAAAATATGTGTAAGGAATTTTGATATAGTAAATAACCGTGTAGAAGTTATTCGTGCAAAAAAAAAAATCATGCTTTGAAGAATTTTTTTAAGACTATCCCCGAATCCTAGATCGTTGTTTCAAAAAAATTAATACTCACCATATATTTTAATTTCATAGTGTGCTGATCACTATTTCGTACTTTCCAGAGTGAGCGCGCGCAAAAATTCAGTTAAACATGTGTTAGTATTTTTTCCTTCAAAATATAAGTACTCAGTATTAACCTCCATCTTGCGCAGTACTGTAAAATGTTAATTGCATCCACAAGATTGTTTTGAAAGTTGTCAGGGCTCCAGAGGGTCGCAGAACTTTTTTTATTAGTAAAATACGTCAGAAATTTCTTTCTTTAAAAATTACTTTCATAAAATATAAATTGAGGTAGATAATTAAAAAGCACACCCAACAAATGTGTAATTTTTTCGAATTCTTTTTTTATCCTTAAAATTAATAAAATCGTAAAAATTATTTAATAGCATGGTTCGCGAAAGAAGTAACCCTAGAATCATTACTGTAGGGCCATCCAAACTTACCGCGAACTATAACTTAACAATAGACAGTGAGTATCGGAACGTGAATGTTACGAGATTTTTAACGTGTATGTTAACGAGATTTAACGATTTTTCGATACATCTCGAAACGCAACAAATCAATCGATACTTATAATTAAGAAATTAGTACATCTTTTCAAACCCTACAACTTTTTCAATTAACAGTTTTGTACTTATTTAAGTAAAACCGTTTTTGGCAACTTCGCGGTGTTTTTGGTCGTGTTAGCCACATTGGATCGAATTTAATGAAAAATAAACTCTACTTAAAATTTTATTTCCTATACGCTCATACTTATTTGTTTTCAGGTCACAATTTTTGCAATTTAACACTAGGCCGTCACAGAATGTTTGGACTACGGGCCACACGTCGACTCGCGTCTTCTGAGCCGGCGAAGCTCCCGTTAGTGCACGCCAAACGACGTACCTAGGAAGCAAGTTGCTGCTGCTTTAGCAAGATGGAGCAGCCTTCCAAAATATTTTGACTGAATAATTGAATTGTTTTATTCTTTATAATATGCTTTATAAATGTACAGATTTTAGTCTATTGTTTATCAATTGTAGTTGACAGGAAAATTTTGAAATTTGTGGTAAGGTCTTATGGGACCAAACTGTTGATGTCGTCGGTCCGTAAGCTTACGCACTACTTGATCTAACTTAAACTAACTTACGCTAAAGACAACACACACACACACACACACACACACACACACACACACACACACCCGAGGGAGGACTCGAATCTCCGACGGGGGGAGCCGCGCGGACCGTTACAAGGCGCCTGAGACCCGGAGGCTACAACGCGCGGCAAGTTTTCAGGGCAGGCACACCGTATCATAATGTCAAATGGCGGTTATATCTCTCCGTAAGTTATTACTGTGACATTTTATGTATTAGACGCGCGTAATTATAACAGCAAGTACTACGTTTATAATCGCTGCATCATATTTATGTAAAAAGTATGTGTAGTAGTTAAGTTCATGCTGCTGTTATACGGATATTAGTGAGTAGCAGATGTGATGAATACTTGTCGTTAGTGGTGCTATCTGAATAGCTCGTATGTCAAGTATGGAATTACACGTATTTAAATCGTATTTTATAATTTGATTTTGAATGTTAATGTTTTAAAGACTATCTGATTTTTATAAGTATAAAGAGGCGAAAAAATATCTAAATAATAAAATTAAATATATTTCAAGGCAACTTCCTTAGCACTGTCACCACCTGTCGGCTAAATCGTAATAAAATATTTACAGCAAGCTGTTAGCTGACGCCCCGATTCGGCGTAGTTTTTAATGTTGAACAGAACCTTGTTTTACAAGTTCTAAGCTTGTTGGTGGCCATACCTTTAAAAATACTTTCTAAACTTTTAATGTATTATCGTTTGTTACCTTGTTGTTGTATAATAAACTCCTGTCTCTTTAAGCTCATTTCGTCTTAATTGGAGATATCTGATGATGATAGTAGCCGTTGCAGTAAATAAAGAAAAAAGTGAGTGATCTGTGTGGTTTTATTCACAAAATTGCATATCCTCCCTATCAGAAAACCCTCAATCCAGTCACAAGTTTCGCTTGATACCCCCATAGGATTGTACTTTGGATTGGCACCGAATGAAATGCTTTTCGGAAGTCGAGACAATACAGCAGCTACCCGATGGCCTTGATCCATGCCTTTAGTGTGTCATGTGAGAAAACTGAGTGTTGAATTTCACATGATCGGTGTTTTCGGAATCCATGCTGGCTGGCATGGAGGAGGTCATTCTGTTAAAGATACATCATTATGTTTGAACTCAGAATATGGTATAAGATTCTACAGCAAATGGATGTCGAGTATATTGAATAGTAATTTTGTGGATCAGTTCTGCTGCCCTTTTTATAGGCGTGTGAGATCTTTACATTCCTGCAGTTACTGGGCACAGTTTCTTGTTCGAGAGATCCACAATGGATTATTGTTAACATAGAGGCTACCTCATCCGCAAATTGGGTGTAGAATCTGATAGGGGTTCCATCGGCCGTGCGTATTTATTCAGTTTTAACGATTTCAGCCGTTTCTCAACGCTGCTGACACCAATATCTGTTTCGGTTGCATTTTCAGTGGTACGAGAATTAAAGTGGGGCAATACACCGGTGTTTAGCCGGCCGCGGTGGTCTCGCGGTTCTAGGCGCTCAGTGCGGAACCGCGCGACTGCTACGGTCGCAGGTTCGAATCCTGCCTCGGGCATGGATGTGTGTGATGTCCTTAGGTTAGTTAGGTTTAAGTAGTTCTAAGTTCTAGGGGACTGATGACCACAGATGTTAAGTCCCATAGTGCTCAGAGCCATTTTTGAACACTGGTGTTTTCCTTTACAAAGGAACACTGCTTTTGCTGTGCTACTCTGTTTCAGTTCTTGTCTCATTCGCAAGGGCGTGGGCACTAACTTTGGTGCCCTTAACAGCCGTTACATACGACCAGAATTTATTTGGGTTTTGTGAAATATCGTTTTACAGTATTTTCTACTGCTATTGAAGGCTTCTCTCATTGCTCTCTTGACAGCCAAATGATTTCAGTCAGCATCTCTGTATTTATGGGCTTACCCTCTTTTTATACCTGTTATGCAATGGTCTCTGTTCCTTTAGAAGTTTCTTTACAACCTATATGTCAAGGAGAGTTCCTGTCATCATGAACTTTGGGGGACAAATATATCCAATACATGGTCAACTATGAGCCATTGTTCCTCTACTAGCTTCTTTTCTGAAGTAATGGTTTCAGATATGACACAATTGCTTCTTCGTATAGTTTTCTGACCATATAAAGCTTTCTGTTTGTTTTAGTTCCGGTTTGTACTTTGGTACTCATTGTTGCGAAAACTGCCTCATGGTCAGTGATGGCGATTTCCATGTGGAAAGAGGTTAGGTGTGTGTGTGTGTGTGTGTGTGTGTGTGTGTGTGTGTTGAGGGTTTAGTAACGTCTTACAGGATGTCTTATCACGCTCACCACTAACAAAACTGCAATTTTCCTAGTAGATTATTATATGATTAAAGTCTCTACTGATGATTACAGTATGCTTGGGGAAATTATGGACTGGAGAACTGAGGTTTTCTCGAAATTTTTCGGTTGCATCAGGAGGTGATTTTAGTGTTCGATGGAAGGATCCAACTATAATTTTATGCCCACACTTGTTACTGAGCCTTGTCCAAACAATTTCGCATACAGCTTCAATTTCCGTCCGCCCGCCCTTTCAGTACACTCTTAAATTTTCCCCAAAAATCTTAGTACTGTCATCTTCATGTTTTAAGTAGCTTCGATTATTATGTGGGCTTCACTGCTTTTTAGGAGCGCTACAAACTGTGGGATTTTGTTGCGAATGCTTCGGCTGTTAAACACTAGGACTTTAATAGTCTCACTTGTCTGGCGCATTTCTTTGGATCTTACACTGATGCTTCTGGGTTTCCTACAGTGATAGTTATCTGGGTGGATCGAGAGTCGCCTAATTAAAAAAAAAAATAAAAAAAAAGACCTTCTATGCGCACTCACCGTACATGCAGCGACCTAGGTAGATGCAGGCCGCGGTGGTCTCGCGGTGGTCTCGCGGTTCTAGGCGCGCAGTCCGGGACCGCGCGACTGCTACGGTCGCAGGTTCGAATCCTGCCTCGGGCATGGATGTGTGTGATGTCCTTAGGTTAGTTAGGTTTAAGTAGTTCTAAGTTCTAGGGGACTGATAACCACAGATGTTAAGTCCCATAGTGCTCAGAGCCATTTGAACCATTTTTGAACCTAGGTAGATGCCTTTGATGTGTATGCGCACCTAACCTTTTTACGGGGTCCCTACACTTCTGAATCCTGTGGCGCAAGTCTAGAAAGACACAGCCTAGCTTGTTAAAAAAACTTCACAGGCTCTGGGTCAAGCCTTCCATTCTACTCAGAAGCACGGGGCCACGGTCTGTTCTCGGACAATGCTGCAGATCATAAGCTTCGTTGCTACTCCGTGAGTAGAGTTCGTTTACTCAACAGTCAACCGTCTCTGCTAGTCGCTGGAATGAATCAAGTATGAGATGGATTTCAGAGCGACACACACTGTTTATTCCAGCATGTATCACAATCTGCAATTGGTTGCACCCCTGTTCCCTCAGTAGCTGCCGGATTAGCGTACTCAACACGCTGAGTGCTTACGGCTTCCTGCTATTTCCCTCAGGGGTGACGCTATTTGCCGTACGTTTGAAATGCCAACGACTAACAGCGCCCTACATTTTGCGTTCGCTTACTCATAACACAGGCACAGGACACAGCAGGTTTCCCGACAGGCGAAGTGAGTAATACTGGCTTAGTTTCGGTTTCAGTGGAAGACAGCATCTCCAGCTTGTTTCTTCGGTGGATGGGCGAACATCCAGAGTTCTCCATCTTGCTGATTCTCTTTTAATTTATGAGTTTGATATGTTACAAGTATTACCAGTAGCCTTCTAGAATTAAAGCGATTAATAGCCAGTATCTCCCATCTAATCTTCATCTACTTCGTTTTCTCTTCCTATATTACTGGCTTCAAATTTATTGTCCTTGTACTGCTCCTCTACATACCCCTTCCACTATTCAGCTTTCTCTTCTTTGCTTCATGCTGGTTTTTCATCGGAGCTCTTGATATTCATGCAACCTCTACGATTTTTCTGTAGGCGGAATGTATCTTTCTTTTAGTTATAAATGCCTTGCATTTGCCCTCTAGCCATTCCTGCTTAGCAGTTTTGCACCTTCTGTCAGTTTTATTTTTTAGACGTCTGTATTCCCTTTCGCCTGTTCCATTTGCTGCATTTTTATAGATTTTTCTTTCATCATTTAAATCCAATATCTTCTATAATACCAAAGGCTTTCTGCTAGGCCTTGTCTTTTTTTTACCGATTTCATCCTGTGCGTCCTTCTCGTTTCCCACAGTCCTACGTGCCCGATGAAGCAATCTGACATTCCCCGCTCCGACCCATAGATGTCGGTTTTGTTTCTCCTGATGACGACGTCCGTCCTAAGCGGGTAACCGAATGGTGACCTATTTTACCTTCGGAATGTTTTACCCAAGATTATGCCATCATCATTTAACCATGCAGTAGAGCTGCATACCCTTGGGAAAAGTAACGTTTGTAGTTTCCCCTCGTTTTCAATCGTTCGCAGTGCCAGCATGGCAACGCCGCGTTGGCTGATGTTACAAGGCTAGATCAGTCAATCATCCACAAGTTGCCCCTGCAACTTCGGTATACCGAGCGAGATGGCGCAGTGGTTAGCACACTGGACTTGGGCTCGGGAGGGCGACGGTTCAAACCCGCGTCCGGCCATTCTGATTTAGGTTTTCCGTGATTTCCCTAAATCGCTTCAGGCAAATGCCGGGGTGATCCCTGTGAAAGGGCACGGCCGATATCCTTCCCCACCCTTCCCTAATCCAAGCTTGTGCTCTGTCTCTAATGACCTCGTTGTCGACGGGACTTCAAACACTGATCTCTTCCTCCTGCAACTTCGGAAAAGACTCTTGCCCCTCTTCAGAAACCACGTGTTTGTCTGACCTCTCCACAGATACCACTCCATTGTAGTTGCCTCTACGGTGCGGCTACCTGTATCGTTGAGGTACGCAAGCTGCTTCGCCTCGGCGAGGTCCATCTGTGGTTCATAGAGGCAGACCTTGTTTCTATCTTAATTGTAAAATTTAATTTTAACGCTCCCGCAAAATTTAACACTACTCAGCACTTCGCGGTATTCTTAATAGTGCGCCGTGGCGTGGCTCAAACTGTACGCCAATGATAATCTGCTGTTTGGGAAGTTACCGTTCCGCGTGCGACGCTTTATCTGTTACATCTGCGTGCATCGACCTTGAAGTTTCTACCGCAGGGGCATTGACCGGCTTATCTCATAGTGAGCCAAACCTCTCAACAGTCTGAAGATTATTTTGGAGATAACAAATTTTAACTTGCCTTCGGAGCGAAGCGAAAACAAGACTCCCCGAGAATTGCACAATGAATTTTTGTTCGAATTTGATAGCCAAATGAAGAGTCGGAAATGGACAGTTGGGTCGTCAAGTCGACCAGCGTGATGTCTTTTTTTCAAGCAATAAAATCTTTCTTTGGAAAAATAGTCAGGTTAATTAGGCAAAATTTAAGTAGTAGTTTGAAGGAAAATTTGTATCCGGATTTTCATAGCCAAACGAAAACTAGGAAATGAACAAACGAGGGATCAAAGTGTCCAGTGAGAGGCCTAGTTTTGCGAAAAGAGATTTAATTGTCTGAAAGTAATCAGGATAATTAAGAAAAACTTAGAGATTTGAGGGAAAATGATATATTTCACGAACGCTGCAGCATTGAAACGTCTCTGCTTCCTCTTAAATATATACTTTCTTAATAATAATAATATAATACAGATCGATATTGACATATATTTCATGCATTCTCAACAAAAGTAGAAAATAAAAAAGCATTGAAAAACGGTCAATTCGTTTGTGAAATGATTTGTCTAAAAGTAGGAAATAGAACACATCAGAGAAAAATTTGATGCGCCTTTGAATTATTTGCTAAATCATGTACAGCAAATGAGGCATCAGTTGAGAATTAACAGTTCAGTATTTAACTTAGAAACTTAGTATTTTAAAGAGCACTAGAAGTATGGTGCAATTTCGTTCAGAAATCTCATTACGTCATTAACACATAAGCATCTCATACGATTTCGAACATTGTTCAAAGACACGTCAAATGTTTGTATAATCTGCTTCTTACTTTTAGGTAAATCATTTCCCAAAACATTCCACCGTTCTTTCAAAAATGTGTTTAAATTGTATTGGCAAAATGAGCTGAATTGTCACTGTGGGCTTGGGCCTCAGGTCGTCACTGGCAGGCGAGTTCTGCTCAGTTTAGCCAGAATAGTATTTCTATTCCTTCTCCTCGAATGTCGTTGTCATGCTGCTGTAGACTGGAGGAACGAATGTGAGACTTCAAAGCATCACGTAACGTGTTTTACTCTGACAAAATATATGGACAATAAAAGTAAGTGCCTCAACACTAAACAAATGATCTCGTTTATATACCTGAGCTGTATTCACTGCTGAGTGACTTTTATTTAAGTTTTCTTGGTATTAGTGTAACTACACTTATCAAGAAAATTAAAAATTTAACTTAATTTTTGCATAAATAAAAGAGCAGGTTATGTTAAGAGATTAAATAAAGGAAGCAGAAGTACGCAAAGTCCTGCACCGAAACGTCCCGTCTTTGTTGTAGTTCTTTTCTAATGATTGCATTTCTAACGTCTGTGTTTTTAAATTCAGTTTCTATAGCAGATAGAGCTTTACTATTGTTATTTATTGTGAGACTCCTGTAAATGACGGTGCACATGAATTTGGATTGTGAAGGCAATTACGAAATCCATCATTTAAATATTTGCTTACTTACCTTTTGATATTACTTCACACAAAAGACGTAGTCAGCCCATAACCTTTCTATAAAGAAAAAAAAAATGGCTCTGAGCACTATGGGACTTAACTGCTGTGGTCATCAGTCCCCTAGAACTTAGACCTACTTAAACCTAACTAACCTAAGGACATCACACACATCCATGCCCGAGGCAGGATTCGAACCTGCGACCGTAGCGGTCACGCGGTTCCAGACTGAAGCGCCTTTAACCGCACGGCCACACCGGCCGGCCTATAAAGAAATTTAGGATGTATTTCATAATAGGTCTGCAAATTTTTTTTGTTTTCTTGTAAGTAACACGGATCTTGCAGTTCGGAAGTTACAAACCCCACCAGACACGCCATTAGAGTCACACGCCCGGATTGGTATGCGCGGAGAAATACGACTGAGCGATTATCCCAGTGGGTTGATACGTTGTAATTCTCAACCTGCCCCAGGTGCTTTTGAAACTGTAAGCCGCGTGCAGGTACCGAGCTTCACCCTCTCGCAGTCATTAAACAGAGAGAGCCCTGAAGTTATCCACAAAGTGCAGTTGTTTACTACACATTTTCTAATTATCCAACGGTTAGCTTGAATGTGACTGCAAATAATGTGAACCGAGACCTTTCTAAGATAACAAAGCGAGCCCAGGAGTTGACCTGTGCCTCCGTCAAATGTGATACTACATAGGAGTAATTTCTCATCGAGAGCTTCAAATCTATCATGGACCAAAGCCCCCGGTTCTCGACGTTGCAACCAGGTCACGGCCATTCTTGATAACGCTTCGTCGAGATAAAGGCAGCTGAGCTACCATGTCGCATCCAATACGTCCGAAGAGCATAAGCGACACGTCTGGCATTCCGGGTATCGCGTCTTTGCTAAAATCTTTTTAGCGTTAGGACGTCATTTTGTCACCTGTGTGAGCACATGGAAAAACATGCCAGTATTTGTCTGGGAAACAGCTGTCTTTCAGTTTCGTACCCTGGGGGCATGTTAGGCAGTGGAAGACTTCCCGGGGGTCCGAAAGTGAGGCCTCTCCGGTTAGTTTGACAAACAGGTTCCAGGTGCAGTCTGTGGCTAACATTGTCCCTCAATCAGATGCATTCGCCTCTCCCCTTTCAGAGGAAACCTTCCAGCCAGCAACATCCGAGCAGTAAGAGAGGGTGGGATTATTGGTAGTTAGCTCCACTGTTAGGCGCATTGTGGTACCCCTTAGGGACATGGCTGCCAAGGACAGGAGGAAAACCAATGTGCACTCCGTGGTGTGCATACCAGTTGGAGTCATTGCAGACGTGGAACGGGCCCTTCTGGAGGCCATGAAGAGCACAGGATGTAGCCAACTGCAGGTGGCGGCTTTCGGTTCCAGTGATGTGTCGCTTTGCATCGAAAGAGATTCTCTCTGGTTTCGAGCG
The DNA here is from genome assembly GCF_021461395.2 of Schistocerca americana. Lineage (NCBI taxonomy): Eukaryota > Metazoa > Arthropoda > Insecta > Orthoptera > Acrididae > Schistocerca > Schistocerca americana. Next base: position 449,440,491 of record NC_060119.1, on the reverse strand, counting down.
GCTGTCAGAAGTGGTAAAGGCTGCTAGTCTTGCTTGCGAGGTGAAGCAGAGCGCACCATTTGCAGTATAGTCGACAGGGCCGATTGCGGACCTCTGGTCCAGAGCCGAGTGGAGGGTCTAAATGAGAGGCTCAGACGGTTCTGCGACCCTGTAGGCTGCAGATTTCTCGACTTGCACCATAGGGTGGTCGGATTTCGGAATCCGCTAAGTAGTCAGAAGACCATTAAGCGCAGGAGGCAGCTACAGGGGTATATAGCAGGGTGTGTGTGGCGTGGGCTGGACTTTTTTTTTAGGTTAGACGGTCTCGAGGAAGCATAAAAAAGCTTCAGTCTCAAAGGGTGCAATTCGAACACAGGAAGAACATAGATGTAGAAACCACCGGTATAACAGTTGTAAATTGTAGACGCTGAAAGTTTGCTAAAGCCGGAGATAAGTTCAGCAGATGTTTTTGCGAAGGACCTAACAGTGTTAAGAAAGGACATGCGTGTTTGTTGCTGTTAGAAGTAGTTTATCTTGTAACGAAGTTCCTGTGAGTTAGTATGGGTAGTTAGGAGCTCCAAATTTATAACTGGAACCTTTTATCGAACTCCCAACTCAGATGATGCAATTGCTGAAAGATTCAAAGAAAACAGGTACCCGACTCATACAACTGAAGTTGTTGGTGAATTCACTTTACCCTCGACACGTTGGCGAAAATACGTGTGACAATTATTTCAAGCAAGTAGTTCATGAGCCCACACGAATAGTAAACGGTTGCGAAAACGCACTTGACCTCTTAGCAATAAATAATCCTGAGTAACGGATGCAGGGATTCGCGAACACAGGGTTATCCTAGAGAGACTGAGTACCGTTAACACCCAAATCTCCAAAAATAAACAAAAAATATACCTATTCAAGAAAGCAGAAAAAAATCCGCCTGACACCTTCCTGAGACAATCTCCACTCCTTCCAAATTAACTGTGTAAGTGTAGACCAGATGTGACCTAGAATTCAAAGAAGTAGTATCGACAGCATCTGAGAGATTTATACCAAATAAATCAACAAACGACGGAGCTGATCCTCCTTGGTACACAAAACAGGCCAGAACATTGTTACAGAAACAACGAGAAAAGCATGCCAAATTTAAACGAACGCAAAATTCCCAAGATTGGCTACCTCTTACGAAGTTTAGTGCGGACTTCAGCGCAAGAAATTTATAATAGTTTCCACAATGAAAATTTATCTCGAAACCTGGCAGAAAATCCAGAGAGATTCTGGTCGTTTGTAAGTGTGCTAGCGGCAAGACACAATCAGTTCCTTCTCTGCGCAATAACAATGGAAATACTGTTGATGACAATGCTGCTACAGCAGATTTTCTGAACGCAGTCGTCCGAATTTCCTTCACCAAAGAAGACCAAGTAAATATTCTAGAATTCGAATCAAGCACAGCTGCCCCCATGCGTAGCTTAAAAGTACGAGGGTTATTCCAAAAGTAAGGTCCGATTGATTGCCAAATTGAAACCACAGTGAACATCAGAAATGTTTTACTTGTAACAATTAGCTACACCTTTCAGCTACTTCTCTACGTAGTCGCCGTTCTGACTTAGACTTTTGTCATAGCGTTGTACCAACTTGTCAATAGCCTCATCATAGAAGGCAGCCGCCAGTGCTTTCCGCCAATTCTCCACGCTGGCCTACACCTCGTTGTCTGTGTCAAAATGTTGTCTTCAAAGACAGCGGTTCATGTGACCAGAGATGAAACTCAGGGGGAGACAATTGCGGACTGTATTGTGGGTAATCTAACATTTCCATTTGAAAACGATGCAGGAGCATCTTCATTGCCCCTGCAGAATGCGGCTGAGAATTGTCGTGAAGACGAAACAGCACGACAGTTATGTAATGTTGGCTGCATAGCTTCAGGCGAAATTTCTCACCAGGCCCTCGTACTTGGCGGCAGACACTATTTTCTAGACATCTTTACGCACTCACTGCGAGCTCAGAAATGAGAAGAGCGACGTGATGCTAACTGGGGTTATACTAGAGACACTACCCAACACATCTGTGCAAAGCTTTATCGGATTTTCATAGTCGTTTCCATTTCGTGACCGATCGGACCTTACTTTTGGAATAACCCTCGTAGATATTCTCGGAGTAGTAAAGGAACTTAAATCACTTTATAAAAGCAAGTCTTCTGGTGCCAACTGTCTACCAGTTAGGTTCGTTTCAGAGTATGCTGATGCAGTAGTTCAATCCTTAACAATCATATACAACTGTTCGCTCGACGAAAGATCCGTACCCAAAGACTGGGTAAGTTGCACAGGTCGCACCACTATTCAAGAAAGGCAATAGGAGTAATCCACTAAATTACGGGCCCATATCAACGTCGATATGCAGCAGGATTTTGGAACATAAATTGTTCAAAATGGTTCAAATGTCTCTGAGCACTATGGGACTCAACTGCTGAGGTCATTAGTCCCCTAGAACTTAGAACTAGTTAAACCTAACTAACCTAAAGACATCACAAACATCCATGCCCGAGGCAGGATTCGAACCTGCGACCGTAGCGGTCTTGCGGTTCCAGACTGCAGCGCCTTTAACCGCACGGCCACTTCGGCCGGCTACATAAATTGTATTCGAACGTTATGAATTACCTCGAAGATAACGGTCTATTGACACACAGTCAACACGAATTTAGAAAACATCGTTCTTGTGAAACACAGCTAGTGCTATTGACAGAGTATTTCAAATTTATTCCTTATTTCTAGATTTCCAGAAGGCTTATGAGACTTTACCTCACAAACGTCTTGTAATCAGATTGCGTGCCTACGGAATATGGTCTTAGTTACGCAACTGAATTCGTGATTACGTGTCAGAGAGGTCACAGTTCGTAGTAATTGATTTGAAAGTCATCGAGTATAACAGAAGTGATTTCTGGCGTTCCCAAGGTAGTGTTATAGACCCCCTGCTGTTCCTTATATATACGATTTAGGAGACAATGTGAACAGCATTCTTGTGTTATTCGCATATTATGCTATCGTTTATCTTCTCGTAAAATCATCAGAACGATCCAAAACGACTTAGATAAAATATCTGTATGGTGCAAAAGTTGGCAATTTATCCTAAATAATGAACAGTCTGAAATCATCCACAAGAGCACTATCAATCAAATTTAAAGGCCCTTTATTCAGCTATATATCTACGAATTACAGTTACGAACAATTTAAATTGGAAAGAGCACAAAGAAAATGTTGTGGGGAAGGCGAAACAAAGATTGCGTTTTATTGGCAGAACACTCAGAAGATGCACACATCTACTAATGAGACTGCCTACTCGACACTTGTCGGTCCTCTTTCGGAGTACCGCTGCGCTGTGTGGGATCCTTATCAATTAGGTTTAACGGAGTATATCGAAAAAGTTCAAAGAAGAGCAGCTCGTTTTTTATTATCGAGAAATGAGGAGAGAGTGCCACGGACATAATACAGGATTTGGGGTGGACGTAATTAAAACAAAGGCGTTTTTCGTTGCGGCAGATTCTCACGAAATTTCAATCACCAACTTTCTCCTCCGAATGCGAAAATACTTTGTTGACGCTAACTTACATAGGGAGAAACATTCATCATAATAAAATAAGGGAAATCAGAGCTCACGCGGATAGATATAAGTGTTCGTTTTTTCCGGGCGTTGTTCCAGAGTGGAATAATAGACTTATTTTGAAATTGGTTTGATGTACCGTGTGCCAAGCACTTACTTTTGGTTTGCAGACCCACCGAGATGTAGATGTAGATGTAGAAAGTTGTTGCATGGTGTCGGCGCATAAATGCGGTATTTGCAGTGCCTGTGTTATTAAGAAGTACGATGCAATTTTTCTTTGGAAGTCCGAAAAAAAACATTGCATCGTAATTCTTAACAATATAAGCACTGTAATATCTTGCAGTAGTTCATCAATTATCGTTCGTTTTTTGTTTTCTATACTAGCGCCACATAACTTCCAAAATTATTTTTCTCGATGGGTAGGTATGATTCTTCACTGTGAATACAGTTTTCATTAAAGAAGTTCATGTATTTACGTTGTCATGTAGGCAATGTGTAAGCTTTTTCTTTGTCTTAGTGTTTGAAATCTGATGTTTAGTTTTCGGATATATCGCCTCTCTTGCGGAAGAAAACTCACTAGAAAAATATATAGCCGCCATTCAGCCTTTGCAGTGTGTCTGAAAATAATACAATTAAATAAATATTAAGAAGACACAATAGTACCGAATCCGATACCATAACACGAGTGAACGCAGCGAAAATACCTTAACTTCGTATGTTAGCAGTCGATGCAACAGTCAGCCGTTCCTGTGCATGCGCAGCCCGCAGAATGCTCAGGATTTTAGAACTCAGCACAATCAATTGATCATTGGCGCCAGTGATGCACTAACGACAAGATTGACTGGTGATTTACGTGCAAGCACATGACTGGCGCTCACCACATTCCCTCGATTTTAAGTGGAAAGTCGTTCGTGTAAAACGGAGTTTAAAGTAAGGCGGGTAAGCCCCTTAAGGTTCATGTGTTTGCTCGAAGTAGTCATCAATGGGGATGACAGCTATAGCTGAAACAACTTCTGATATATCGAGCTGCGCGGGATTAGCCGAGCGGTCTTGGGCGCTGCAGTCATGGACTGTGCGGCTGGTCCCAGCGGAGGTTCGAGTCCTCCCTCGGGCATGGATGTGTGTGTTTGTTCTTAGGATAATTTCGGTTAAGTAGTGTGTAAGCTTAGGGACTTATGACTTTAGCACTTAACTCCCATAAGATTTCACACACATTTTAACATTTTTTTGGTTATATCGTTTTTATCAACGGTTAAAATTAATTGTTAAAGACGCATAAAATAACCGATTGCTGAAATATACCAATTTTCGGTTTTTATTCTTATTATTTCAAGTAATAAACGTAGAAATCGAACAAAGATTGGAAAAGATTTTGACATAGAATCAAATTATCGAATGTAAGAGGGAAATGAAAGAAAACTTAATTCATCCACGTTTCGCTGCTTTTCTTGTAAAGTTACAAGTGGTTGAAAACTACTTAAATCACCGATATTCTCCTAATGATTATAATTTTTCAAAACTTTCATAAAAACCATTTTGTAATCGGGGAACATATCACTATTCGGGCATTCCGAATGGCCAGTACTGAAAGATGAAAACGGAGGTTGAAGAACTCTGTTTTTTCTGTGTTAATTTGACCGTTTTCAAGGGCCGCAAGCTGATAAAGGCATATTATGTAGACATAGGCTTGTCTATCGTTATTTTATACTAGGAATGATCTGGCGTTAACTTTTTAATTTTTTGCTGTTACCATAAATTCTTTCCTCTTTACTATTTCTTCGAGATGGCAGACAAATTTTTACTTTAAAGGCTAATGAAGCCTTATACTTCATTGCTACGTGACGTCATAAAAATATTTCTAGACAAGGGTTGGTGCCATTCTGCAATACAACGGATGTCTAATCGACGACAGCGGGGTACTACCGTATAGACCAGGCGGGGACAAGACTTGCTCAGCGCAATTACACACACACCTTACGACACGACACACGACAAAGGGACATTACTGCCTCAGCAGTGCTGTGCTTTCTTATGCCATGTGTTTGTTGCTCATTTCTATCGGCATTGTTATTAAAACAGCGCTGATCAGTTTTCCCATTTAAAGATTTCAAACCATAGCAAATTTTCCGAACAAAAATTACGCATTTTTTTAATGAAAAGGCTGCTATGGCTAATTGATATTTCGGTTTTATTAATTGATTCGTACTAAAAATAGAAAAAAAATCGGTATAACGGAGACCTGACAAATACTGAAAAGTACGGATATTCGGAACTGAAATACCGGGATCGGTTTTAGCCGGTCGGTTTTTCCCACCCCTAGTCATCAGCACACAGGGAGAGCCTCCGAAGGGCAGCCTTGCATAGAAGCGCGGGTGCGCGTGCGCCGGTTTGCGGACGCGCGTGCGGAGGCCGCGAGGCGTGGCAAGGCCGCGGCGATATTTCGCGAGGGCCTTGCGACGGGGACCCGGGCAATACGCGAGTCGGCCGGTCAAGGCCGCGCCGATGCGCCGGCGGCCCCGCCATTTTTAAATGCGCTCTGGCCCGCTCAGCTGACTGGCTGCGTGCGTAACTCTGGCCCCGCCACGCCGTCTGCACCGACCTGCGGCCGTCTCGCTACCTCACGGAGTACTTGCGAGTGATACACGTGCTGCCGTGCAGATTTCCCAAAATTAACCCATTAAGCGAAAGCGTTCGGGGTTGAGGAACTGAAACACACACATCATATCCGCTGCGCCAATCAACAGCTGTCGAATATGTCGGTCGTTGTACATGGTGCATTGAAAGTGGTTCTCGATGCCCATTAAAATGATTGTTGAGACGGATTCAACCAATGGGAATACCAATGCAGTGAAAAATGTTTAAGACGAAAACACGCAACACAAAAAATACCGCGGCCCCTCAAGAATTTCAGTAATTTCATTCTTTTTGGTTCCTTTTGACCTGAAAAGATTTCGCTTCTTGGACTAACGGACGTGCCTTCATTTTGTAGCCCCTACCTCACACTTTTTAGGGTTCCGTACCTCAGTCAGTAAAAACGAATATTTATGGGATCACTTTGTTGTCTGTCTGTCTGTCTGTCCGTCCGTCTGTATGCCCGACTGTTAAAAACCTTTTTTCTCAGGATGAGAAGACATATCCAGTTGAAACTTATATCACTTACTAAAGCCTACGGTTCTTGGCGTGGTAAAAAATTGAAACTTCTAAATCGGTGCAGTCGAAATATACGTTCATTAGTGTCATATTTTGACACTCGCAAACTCACTCATCGAAGCCTATAGGGTACTTTCCGTTGGCCTAGCGTCATGAAATTTGGCAAGAAGCAAGATTTCATAGCACAAGTAAAGGGGGAAAAAAATCCGAAAATTGCTGGTTTATAATTACGTGATACGAAAAAAATATTTATTTTGTCAGACTAGTCTACGAATGTTTGACATACTTGAAACGCCGTTTATACGTCCAGTAATTTTTTCCGGATGTCTGATGATGGATTAATTTTGAAACGCGTCATATGAGCAATAAAGTCATTCCTTGCGTGACGATTGATTTTTACCATTGCGACTTAGTCAGCCTGAAGTCAGAACTACTGGTTATCATAATAATGGTCGCCTACCTCCCGCATGACCTTATGTCAGATTTATATTATTGAAATTAAAACATTCTCAGCCGGCCGAAGTGGCCGTGCGGTTAAAGGCGCTGCAGTCTGGAACCGCAAGACCGCTACGGTCGCAGGTTCGAATCCTGCCTCGCGCATGGATGTTTGTGATGTCCTTAGGTTAGTTAGGTTTAACTAGTTCTAAGTTCTAGGGGACTAATGACCTCAGCAGTTGAGTCCCATAGTGCTCAGTGACATTTGAACCATTTTTTAAAACATTCTCGAAAATCTTGGCGTTGCCGGGACCAATATCTCGCCAGTATCAATGTCGACAAAAGGCAAAATTGTCGAGATTTTCGAGTACCGAAATGGGTGAACTACTTATACACATAATTAAGTTTGTACAGAACCCTTAGTGCTCTAGTCCTTCTGGCACCTGACCATTTCTTTGTAGGCCAAACTAGGTAAACAAATTTGCTGCTTTGCTATGTTATCACCTGTCTTTGGGTACTACATTTGTCCAGATATTTCAGTTTTCGGATTCTACGACGTGTGTGCTGAAGTCGGTGAACTGTGTGTCTAAATAAATGGCCTTTGTGTCAAAACTATTTGGTATTCTCAAATGCAAGAGCTGATGTGAATTTTTGTTTTGCTCGTGAGATCGGAAACTGGGAAAGTTTTTACATTGTTAGACTGTTCTACAGTATCACTGAAGGAATTAGTCGCAGTCAATGACGGTTTGCTATGTGCAACGCCGGTTAATGTAGACGAAGACGTTTCGGAGGTAGTCCCTATCTCGTAAGGTAGCATAAATGTAGACGACCATGAAGAATTTTACAAAGAAATTAGCATTGTAAGTGCTATTTCTACAACAACAGAAGTACGAGATGACATGAAAACCACGCTCAGAGATTTAGATGTGCAGTCGAATGACGAAAAGAGTAAAATGATGTTCTCGAACAATTTGTTGATCATTTGATGCTGAAAAATACATCACAAAAAGGAAAACAGATCTTTCTCAAAAAAAAAAAGAAAACAATAATAAACTATTTATACCACCCTGAGTAAATTTTAGAAGAGGATGGAATTACTGTACTCTAACAAAATCCGACAATATCACAAATACAGTTTTTTTTTTCTCGTGTATCGTTTAACACGAGTTTTCTTTTAACGCGAAAAGATATTCCAGTCTCCTCAGTTTTGTGTTAAACGTTTTTGACTGTATGCACAAAATCCTGCGAAACGTTTACGCAAACGAAAGACGTGCCTCTGTATTGTCTTGGCCTCAATAGTTCCTCTGTTACGCAAGATGGGATACTTTGTATCTTTATAATTATTGTTGTTATTAATTTTATATGTATTTCGTTTGAGCCTTTGGAAAAATGTAGACCGAAGCCTTACTTTTCTTGTTCTATTCATCTGCCCAAAACTTTTTCATATTGCCACTATGAGTGTGTCGTCATCTTCGTAGTTATATTATTACCATGATCAGTAATGTCAGTAGGCCGCCCTACTCTCTCTAGATTCGTCCTGCCACATATATTTCTTACTCTCTGCTTATACCTTCATTATCTAATAGCGGTTGGGTGCAGAAGCATAGGTACAACTAAGCAACCAATAGTAAAATCTTGCGTCACAAAAAATTTAGAAGTAATTACTAAACTTTAACGAAAACTGTTATTTTATTTTAGGTATCATTTACGACGTAATGAAACGCGGAATTCGGCCATATAGCGAATACTGAACTTCAGACATATACTGTTGGTCCAAACGTGTGTGCTATGTGTATAATACCGAAATGTAGCTCTGCAGTATACAGAATGAAAGTAAATATGCGATTTCAAAACGCTGACAGCTGAAGGAATTGCGCAGGGCAGCTGCAACATTTAAGAAACAGTCGACCTAAACATGATGATGATGAAAATAAACTATATTTCGCCAACTGAGAAACTTCTTGATGGAGTGAAGTTATTTTATAAAGCTACTTGCTTTATTTTTCGAGCAGTTAAATTCACAACCAAGGAGCAGAACGACAATTATCTTTTCATTTTTACCCGATCTCTACTGTACCATTCTGCTCTGTATTTAGTCTGTCAGCTTAATTTTTACACAGTTCTGTAATCACCGTGTTTCAGATACGTACAGTCTCTGCTAGTGGGCATGAAATACATGGATTTCCGTTATCCAAGATAGATGTTTGACGCCATTAGTTTTTTAGTGAAGAAGAATTTTGTATGTTATTTTATCACGTCTTCTTTTCTTCGCCCGTCTTGTATCACTTTTCGCATCGTCTTTTTGCCGTAGCATGAGGAAGTAACTTACTGCAACTGACATACCCTCTTTACATAGCCCTGCAAATAATTAGTTTTAGACGCTGCAAACCGAGCGAGGTGGCGCAGTGGTTAGACACTGGACTCGCATTCGGGAGGACGACGGTTCAATCCCGCGTCCGGCCATCCTGATTTAGGTTTTCCGTGATTTCCCTAAATCATTCCAGGCAAATGCCGGGATGATTCCTCTGAAAGGGCACGGCCGACATCCTTCCCCATCCTTGCCTAATCCGATGAGACCGATGACCACGCTGTCTGGTCTCCTTCCCCAAACAACCAGCCAACCAACCAACCTTTTAGACGCTGCATACCACGGCTGTTTTTTTATTCTTCCATAAACACTTTCCAGACGTCACTGTTTTAGTATTTTCTAGTACTTTTGCTTAGGATTACAAGCATTTAAAAAATACACGAATAAAGATAAGATGTATGAAGATAAAAACACTCATCTTCCTTACCCTACCTCCACTGACTTTTTCTACTGTTGAAGTAACATCTTCGAATTCCGCTATTCTCCTTTGTTTCGCCACTGTAAGGCGTAGTATGAAAATGTTCACCCTCTGCTCTGTTGATCTATATGACTCTAAACTAGAAAAATTCAACGAATAGATGGAGAAAGAATTCGATTCAAGTAAATTATTAGCTCATTTTCAAGAAACTGGTGTAATAGTAAATGTGAACGTTATGTCGAAGTCAATGTTCATGAGGTTATATATCATAGGATGTGATGGTAGGCAGATAAAAAGGGTCGTAAGTAATTACTTGAGCTCAAAATCGGGGGAGGAGGAGCTGGCAAAATCTTACCAAATCTAATTTAAATGGGTGAAACAATGAAAACCTCAAGTTAGCATTTTAATTCAGCGAATGTACGTTATTGTAGCGGACTGTAATGAAGTATCCACCAATCTTTATGGCCTGTATGAAGTGGAACTAAAAGCCTTACACATATGCATGCCTGGGATTCTCCGATTTGAAACAAGTGCAGCACAAGTGTCAGACTTCATTCGGGGAGTTTGCTGCGCTGGTCGATATCACACCACGTTCGTAATTAAATGAGTCAGTCATGATATTCTGCAACGCATATAAAGCTGATGCTACCATGTTCAACATGAATTTGTACCAAAACTTGAACTGTACATATATTAAGCAACATATCGACAAGTCGGGACGCACGTGCGAACAAGAAGTTAATCGCTTGTATTCTCGTATTGATCATATAAGTCATGAGATTGAGAAGCCGCATAATCGTACGGTTCAAAGGAAGATACAGACAGTGTTGTGTTTCATCTGCAAAGCAAGAAAATGCTCAATGACCTTTATTGTATATAATATCCAATAAAAAGTCAATGTTTTCAGGGGTTCATCAAAACGGTTAATACGATTTTCTTGAAGTTCTTTGTCCGTCTGTCTCTGTCTGTCCGTCCGAATACCACTCGCGATTGGCATGTTCAGAATAATGTTTTTAATCACATGCTAAAAATACTGTTTAATAGTTGTTCTAAATAAAACATGGGTTTGTTGAAGTGTTTTAATCAATGTTTGAAACAAATAAAAAAATATTTTTTTTGTATTTTTACCAACTACGGGATAAATCTCACATGAGAGGAAGGGGATCCTGCTAGATCCTACAAGATTTCGCCAAATCTCACCAAGGGGGAAGGAAGGGGTGTCCGAATTTTGAAGAAAACCTCTCACGTAATTGATGGATACCCACCACGCTCATCCAATGTCGTTCAGTTGCATATTCATACAAAAGCAACTATCAACAGCAGTCTAGAACGCGGTTACATAAGACGAAAGGGCCTGCTGACGTCCTTGTTACATAACAATCAGAAAAGAATCTGTTCTTATGTATATGGCGTGATGGGAAGGAAGCTTACTGCGAAGAAAAGCAAGCTTGTACAACAACTTCAGTTGGCGGGAAGAAAATGTCCATTGGACCTGAATAGCAGTACCCGGCTACAAAAGCGATAGTTAAATATTTAACACGAACATGAGATTTGACGTCTAATTTTTGTGTGCTTTTGTAACGATAATGGACGATGAAACAGAGTTAATACAGTAATTAAACGTGCTACCACCTGTGGAATGCATTTGACGGAAGCTGTGTAGTGAAGTCGAATTGCTACTTCCAAATACGGCTATGCAGAGAAGCGTCATATTTGTAGCGACACTCCTCCCCCCAGGGGCTTCCATTTCAGTGATTCCATCTTTCCTGTGTTGTAATTTAATTTTATTTTCTCACTTCACCTTTCCTCAGACTTTCCTATATGACAGGTTGCCTGTTGCCAACCTAGTTCACACATAGGACGATCGATTATGGCTTTTCACACATTATTCCCTTTATTTTCCACCAAATATTTCGGTTAACATACATTCAGTCTCTACATTTTCAAAATACTGTGTTACGGAATGTACGGGCCATGCGATGTAGGTCGCGCGAAATCGAATATGGCAGCCACTTTATGTGAGGGGGTCGTCAGGTACCCGTACGGTGGTAGCCCTCTGACCACGCAGTGATCTCACTATTGATGCCCTAGCTGTCATCTTTCCGCTCATGCTGAGATGTAGGTTCCTGTCCGTTTGGGGCACCGGGACTCCAGGCACTGGCCAACACGTCAGGCCTGTGCTCTGGCTGGGTGGCGCCCGTAGGGAGAGCCCTCGTTCGGAGCTGCCGGTAACATGGTGGAAATCTGGCAGCATGAAAAGACCTAAACTATCATCCAGAGATCCCCAGGTCCCTGCAGTCTCTTCAGACAGATCGTAATTCTTCAATGCAGATAGTTACGACCCTAGAAACTTTCACTCTTGGCCACGCCATGGGAGGGAAACAAAGCCAAGGGACTTGCAGATATTTGTCCCTTTCAGTTCCTGGCTTTTACCCGAACAGCTGGAGGGTCTTTACTATCTACTAGGCCAATGTTCTTCATGGAGAGTATCGAAAACGTACTTGGCAAACTCTCCTCCATATTACGTAATAAGTCAAATCCTATCCATTCCCGCGAGTTTCTCTCTCGTAAATAACTTGGCGATGTACTTGCTACCATTACACTCCAAAAGAATCCAAATGTGGTGCGAAGTTTAATTTTTCTCCGGGAACGCTGCAGACGGGTGAAGAACAACGCGAATACTTGGAGAGGCGAGGGACCCATTTTGTACGCTGCGCACGTTGAGGCCCGCCAGACAACAAGGTTGACACAGGCGCATTCACCCTCGCTTTTAATGGGGTCTTGTCAACGAAGGAGGTCAGATTCATGATGTATCACTCTGATATGACGCCGTAATTCCCACCCCCCATGTGGTACTTCAAATGCCAACACTTCTGGTGGTTGTCTTCCTGGTGTAGATATGACCCATTTTGTGGAGACAATGGCCGGCCACTTCACTAGAATTCACCATGCGCGCTACCACCCATCTGTGTCAATTGTGGGAACAGCCACTCTCCCCGATCCCCAAAGTGTGCTACCCTAATCAAAGGAAGCAAAATCCAGGAACTGGAGGTCGCCTCTCATGTATGAAAGCTCTGAAAAAATAGGATTGTTTGTACCCAGTCTGTGGTATCGACTTTTGCCGCTACTGTTGCCAGGTCGTCAGCAATACCTAGCAGATTTACTCCCTTGATGTCGACCTCTCGTGGTTTCTGCGTTCTTATCTTCGACGACTAACCCGACAGAGAAGCGGCATCCGCCTCTTGCACTTCTTGGGAACAGTCTGTCTGGAACTTCATATGTCAGCACCTGACACCAGCCAGTGGCTGAAGGAAACGCGGACGCTGGATCCCAAGGCTTCCCGTCCTTCTTCCTTTCCAACATCCACAGCGGACAAGTGCTCAGAAGGTTCTCGACCACCCAAAGTTATGAAAAAGAAAAAGGAGAAACCTCAGGAGAAGGCTACTCCAATGATCCCCGAGGCACCAGATCTCCCACTCTGTCGAACACCGAACCGATATCTGTTTTTCATTGTTCCACCCCCACCATCGACATGTAGTAATCGTAGGTCGTGATTTGACTTCCTTGCTTCTTCGCATCTAAGCAGAACATCCTCAACATGGTAGTCCAGTGGAACTGCAATATACACTCCTGGAAATTGAAATAAGAACACCGTGAATTTATTGTCCCAGGAAGGGGAAACTTTATTGACACATTCCTGGGGTCAGATACATCACATAATCACACTGACAGAACCACAGGCACATAGACACAGGCAACAGAGCATGCACAATGTCGGCACTAGTACAGTGTATATCCACCTTTCGCAGCAATGCAGGCTGCTATTCTCCCATGGAGACGATCGTAGAGATGCTGGATGTAGTCCTGTGGAACGGCTTGCCATGCCATTTCCACCTGGCGCCTCAGTTGGACCAGCGTTCGTGCTGGACGTGCAGACCGCGTGAGACGACGCTTCATCCAGTCCCAAACATGCTCAATGGGGGACAGATCCGGAGATCTTGCTGGCCAGGGTAGTTGACTTACACCTTCTAGAGCACGTTGGGTGGCACGGGATACATGCGGACGTGCATTGTCCTGTTGGAACAGCAAGTTCCCTTGCCGGTCTAGGAATGGTAGAACGATGGGTTCGATGACGGTTTGGATGTACCGTGCACTATTCAGTGTCCCCTCGACGATCGCCAGTGGTGTACGGCCAGTGTAGGAGATCGCTCCCCACACCATGATGCCGGGTGTTGGCCCTGTGTGCCTCGGTCGTATGCAGTCCTGATTGTGGAGCTCACCTGCACGGCGCCAAACACGCATACGACCATCATTGGCACCAAGGCAGAAGCGACTCTCATCGCTGAAGACGACACGTCTCCATTCGTCCCTCCATTCACGCCTGTCGCGACACCACTGGAGGCGGGCTGCACGATGTTGGGGCGTGAGCGGAAGACGGCCTAACGGTGTGCGGGACCGTAGCCCAGCTTCATGGAGACGGTTGCGAATGGTCCTCGCCGATACCCCAGGAGCAACAGTGTCCCTAATTTGCTGGAAAGTGGCGGTGCGGTCCCCTACGGCACTGCGTAGGATCCTACGGTCTTGGCGTGCATCCGTGCGTCGCTGCGGTCCGGTCCCAGGTCGACGGGCACGTGCACCTTCCGCCGACCACTGGCGACAACATCGATGTACTGTGGAGACCTCACGCCCCACGTGTTGAGCAATTCGGCGGTACGTCCACCCGGCCTCCCGCATGCCCACTATACGCCCTCGCTCAAAGTCCGTCAACTGCACATACGGTTCACGTCCACGCTGTCGCGGCATGCTACCAGTGTTAAAGACTGCGATGGAGCTCCGTATGCCACGGCAAACTGGCTGACACTGACGGCGGCGGTGCACAAATGCTGCGCAGCTAGCGCCATTCGACGGCCAACACCGCGGTTCCTGGTGTGTCCGCTGTGCCTTGCGTGTGATCATTGCTTGTACAGCCCTCTCGCAGTGTCCGGAGCAAGTATGGTGGGTCTGACACACCGGTGTCAATGTGTTCTTTTTTCCATTTCCAGGAGTGTATATTACTGTCATCTGCCAGGATTACAATGATTAATTTCCTCTTGTTCTGCGACCTCTGTTGCTCTCCAAGGAGCATACTGGACCATTATCCAAAGGTTAGAGGTTGCTGTGCATTCTGTCAGAACTGTATTAGCCCAAATAGAACATCTGGAGGGGTCGTTATTGAGTGGACTCCACTCCACACCACATCGGAAGCAGTAGCGGTGCGAGTGCGAAAGACCTCACCGTTTGTAACGTTTATTTAGCTTCAAGCAAGGCACCTACTTAACTTGAGATGACCACCTTATTTCAGCAACTCCCCCACCCCCCACCGTTTTCTCCTACTCGGGGATTTCAGTGCACAATAATCCTTGTGGAGGAAGTAACACTTTTTCTGGTAAGGCTCTCTGACTGACCATATCTTTTCAGCACTTGATCTGTGTTTTTCTCAATGACGGTACTCTTACCCACTTTACTGACACTCGTGGTATCTTTCTACCTACTGACCTTACAGTCTCTGTGTACAATCTCCTAGCTTTACTACAATGGTCACTGCACGACGACCTTTGTAACAGCGACCACTTTGTGATGTCCTGTCACTTTCTTGTCACCACTAGACTGGCCACTTAACACATCGGGCTCCTGCAGAGCCATCTGGCAGCTGTGTTCTTCTGTTGTCAACCTCATTCTCTCTTGTCAGATTGGATCGACAAGGTTGTGAGAGATGTCTCCAACATGGTCACCCGTGCCGCTGGATTGCTATGCCCCTTTCTGTGTGCCCACTATGCTGTCTGCCATGGTGGAACAATACATTGCAACAGCTATTCAAGGTCGTTGAAAGGCGCTGCATCGTCTCAAGTGATATCCTTCACAGATCCCAATCGTCACTTTTAAGTCGCTTCGCGCCAAGGGTTGCTATTTAATTAAATGTACTAGAAGAAATGCTGGTAGCACTACGTCTCCTTGGGGATGTGTGCTTCTTCTTCCTAGATATGGGCCAAGCTCCGTAGTCTTCTGAACTTTCAAAGAGCAACGACTATGCCGTGTTCCTCCTTCATGTGATATGTCTACAGATGCGTCAGTTCGTGCCAAACATCTCGCACCCCTTACATCGGTGTCCTCTTCTTACCTGACAAATTTTCGAATGCATAAAAGACAAGTTGAAGTCAACACTGTACCTTTTACTCTCTGTCGCGCCGAATTATATAATGAAGCCATCACTGAATGGGAACTACTTCAGGCTCTGGTTCGATTCATAATCAGGTAACCCAACATCTAAAATTACTCATACTTCATCTACTGCTGGTCTTCAACCGTACATGACTGGAGGGTGTTCTCCCTTTGCAACGGCGAGATAGTATCATCGTCCCAATAATTCAAACAGGCAAAACCCCAATATCGGTTAAGTACTTCTGACCAACTGGCGTCACCAACAATACTCTGCAAACTGCTTGATAGGATGGTAGCCCGACTGCTTGATAGGATGGTAGCCCGACGATTATGCTTGGTTCTCGAATGACAGGGCCTTTTACCCCTCCCCAATCAGCTTGGTAGCCGAGAAGGATGATCCCCAACCGACCATCGTCTTATGCTGAAAACGGGAACCTGGCAAGCTTTGCCTACATCCAACACCTCATTGCAGTAGTTTTTGACTTACATAAGGTGTACAACATCGTTCGGTACCATCCCATTTTACTTACCCTCCATGACTGGACCTTTCGAGGCTCAATACCGATTTTTCTTCATTAGTTTTTATCCACCGGTTCTTTCGCGTAAGAGTTGATATATCACTCACTTTACCGCAGGTCCAAAGAATTCGGCGCCCTCCAAAGAATTCGGCGTCCCTCAGGGCTCCCTGCTGAGTGGTACATTCTTTCTCAGCGCCAACAATGGGCGAGTGACCTACGTTATACCACTGATCGCCCGAGCACTGTATGTCGACGACTTTTGCATTTGATATAGCTCCCAGTCTGTAGCATTGGCTGACCGCCAGCACCAAGGCGCCATCCCAAGGGTCTTCGCTTAGAGCGTTTCGTAGGGTGTCCAGTTCTCTCCCATAGAAACATGAGATATTCGTTTCTGTCGGTGTACCACGGTTTCTGTCGTTGCACCACGGTCCGTCATGACACAGAACTTTGCTTGGGTATCCAGCGCTTGGATGTTGATACAGTCCCAGTTTTATGGACTACTCTTTCATAGAAATCTGACATGGCTGACGAGTATTTGTCAGCTAAAGACTAGCTGCATACGGAAGCTTAACACTCTCTGCTTCCTTCCCACACCTCTTGGGGTGAGGATCGCGTTATTCTCTCTCCTCCATAAACTGGGCACTGCCTCGTCTCGATTGAACTATGGATGACAGGTTTAAGACTCATTGGCACCTTCAAGATTGAAACCGTTGGACCCAGTCCATCATTGTAGAGTAAGACTGGCCACTGGCGCCTTCTTGACTAGACCTGTTGACAATTCCCTTGCGGAAGCGGGTATATTCCCGTTTCAGTTATGATGGTGCCAACTCTTGCTCACTCAGGGAATCAACATTCAACAATTTCTTAATCATCCAACTTACCAATTTCATTTTGTATTTCAGGAGCATCGACCCCCTGATACCCATTCTCAAGTGGGACTACGAACTGGAATGCGCCTTGAGGATCTCTAACCAGACTTGCACGTAACTTCATTATAATGTGCTACCCAGATTTCTCTGCTCACTCCTCCTTTGTTAGTACCGCTACCGAGACCACGAATGACGGCCGATATTTTTCAAGGACGTTAAATTTCACTCGCCCCCATGACGTTTCGGGGTGTGCTCCTCTCAGTTCTACCGGAGTATCAGGGTTCTACCACCATTTACAATGACTGCTCTAAAACCATGGACTGGACGGGTTATGAGTTTTCTCCTGCAACCGGTCAGGAGCAATATATTTGCCAGGAATGTGTAGCGTTTGTCCGGCAGAGCTTATAGCTACTAACAGAACCCTTCGTTTTACTGAACCTTCCTCGATCGTGTTTTAATTTGTAATGACTCAATGAGCGGTCTCCAGGCTATTGATCGCTGTTTTTTGTGTCACCATGCTATTCCTCACTTTCTCTCTGACCTTAGTTATGCTGCGTGTTCAATTGCGCTCCTCTGGGTCCCATGTCATTTCGTTTTCTAGGGCATGACCTGGCCGACCGTATGGCTAGAGAAGCGATTAGCTGCCCAAAATTCGCTTTGACTATCCAAGGTGTGGATTTATTGATGCAAACAAGACCTTCCTCACTTGGAAATAAAACAACGATCGGCTACTGGGCCCTCTAATAATCTCCGCATTGTCAAGGAGACTACTACCGCATGGCGCTCCTCCTCTTGTTCTTCCCAGAAGCAGTCTATCGTCCTATGTCGCCTCCTTATCGGTCACATCAGATTAACTTACAGTTTTATTTAATGAGCCACCTCCAATTCGTGGTTGCGGAGCCTTACAAACAGCTGCTCACATGCTGGTGGAATGCCCCTTCTCCTGGCTCTCCATGCTGAGCATGATCTTCTGGACTCTTTGCTTCTCACATCACGGACAACTGAACGGGTTCTTTGCCTCTGAGAAACTGGTTTTTATTTTCAGGTACACAATTTAAAGTATCTTTCGGGATGCGGACAGGGTGGTTAGGTTGGGGCTTCTCCCGTCTTATGCTGGGGTGATGAGGGGGAATCCTCAACACTTCCTCCTTTGCCAGTTACCTTGGTCATCCCCCTTTTATTCTGTTTTAATTGCGTAACAGTTTGACTATAACTGATCGGGGGGTGGGACGCCTCTGGGAGGGACGATCCCCGACGCAAGGCGAGCTGCTAGGAGGGGGACAACACTTGCTACCCCAGCCACCTACTGACGAGATTATTTCTCCCCTCCTGTCTTATTGTTGGCTGTTCAACTGATGTCCATTACGTCTTGTAGGCTTCTTACTTTTGTTATTCTCGGCTAGAAGGCATTCTTTATTCTGTAATTGTCTTCGCCCTTCGTTGGGTTGACAGGAGTGAGTGTAGATGGGGTTCCTCTCGCCGCAGGTGAGCCCTGGGAGATGCCTCGTTCCCTCTGATTTACGTACCTGTCCGACCCATACAGTTTTACTTACTTTTGGGTTATTTCTCAACCCTAGCATCAATATTGTTTTCAAGACCTTTATTTTAGCAATTCTACATACTTTCATAATTCGATCAAACTTCTGGCTGACATTACGAACTCCAGATGAGCTGTTTATTGACCAAATGACTGAAGACGTCACTTTTTAGTCCCTTAACCCTAACCAACCATGTTTTAGCGATGCTTCGTATGTAATAAGGTTCATTTACATGCAGAAACAGAAGTAAGGGGGTGAAGGATTAGCTTGTGAAGGGTAATCCCTTCAGCGTATCAACGGAATTATCATGAAACAAAACTCAAAATACTTCATTCTAGAATGCGCCTGTTTTTCATTATTCACTAACGTTTGTCACGGATTAAATGCAGGCAGGTGCCCATTACCGCATTTGATGGCTAAGTAGAGACAGGCAACAGCTGAACTGCAGGAATGTTGCTTGGATTCTTCGTTGTAATTTGCGTGTACGTTTTCTTTGGACGGAGGTTTCGATTTTAGCGACTTCTGAGATGGTTCCTTATTCAGAAAACAAATATTCCATGGCCTTCATATACCATTCACAATTAGGTGAAATGAATTTGCACCCCTTCCCACAATTTTTGCGCAACTGATTTGTATTGAAACTTCTTATTACACTTTTATGAAATGTTACTACCAGCCAATGAATGATCCCTTTGTACGTTATGGACGCAGTTCATAGTCTTTCAAACGGAAAAGGTATGAGACTAAAATGTAACGGTATGTCGACACCCAGTGCGTTAAAGAGGTGGAGCATTATGTTTAGCTGCTCAGAAACGGGGAAAGAGATGATCCGTGGCCTTCTGTAGGGGAAAGAAAATGTGCGTATAGCATTTGTGGACGAGAGTCCCCGTCAGGAGAGTTCGCTCGCCTGGTGCGTCTTTGTGTTTGGCGCCAGTTCGGCGACGTGCGGTCGATGATGATGAAGAATTGACGATGATGTCAACAAACGCACGACACAGCTGGGAATCGAATCCGGTGCCCCGTGATCGAGAGTCAGCAACGCTAACCACCAGACCACGAATTACTTCTGTAAGGAACTGTCCGCCATTCGCAGGAAGCTATTTTGGAAAACCACACAGAACGTAAATTAGAGTGCTTGTACTGAGATCATCTCATATCTCACATAAACTACGATTCCTTCTTTGTGCTATCCTTTCAACTACAGTTTCCAGCAGTGATATGTATTGCACTAAGTGATTAACCGTTGTGTCTCTTCTGTAATAGACATTTTTTTTCTCGTTGACACATTCATTTGTTAGCCGATCTGGTATTCAACAGTCACCTGTAACATTACTTTCCAGAGTTTCCAATCATTTGAGTTCTTTTTTTCCTCATTTTTACGTTTCGCACCCATACAGAGCCGTGCTCCAAATATAGCTTTCCATAATACTCTGCCGGCCGCTGTGGACGAGCGGTTCTAGGCGCTTCAGTCTGGAACCGCGCGACCGTTACGTCGCAGGTTCGAATCCTGCTTCGGGCATGGATGTGTGTGATGTCCTTAGGTTAGTTAGGTTTAAGTAGTTCTGATAACCTCAGATGTTAAGTCCAAACTGCTCAGAGCCATTTAAACCATAATACTCTTTACAGTCAAGATTTATGCTTTTGGCTCATAGCAACTGTTTCATTTTACAGAAATCAGATCTTCCTCGTACAAACCTTCCTAAAATGTTTCTCTCGCAACTTCCTTCTGTATGCATTTAGCTTCGAGATAACAAAGTTTATTCTCTTCAAGCGTCTCCTTTCCAAGTTTAAAACTTAGCCATTGAGTATGTTCCCCGACTTCAGTTTTAGTTTTGTTCATGTGCGTGTTACAACCATCAGACACCACACTCTCCGTATCTCTAAGCACCCAACTCAATTACAGGAGTGATATCCGTAAATTGCTCCAGGCAAATGCTGGGATGATTCCTTTGAAAGGGCACTGCCGATTTCCTTCACATCCTTGACACAATCCGAGCTTGTGCTCCGTCTCTAATGACCTCTGCGTCCTTCTTCAATTACTGTATGATTTCGGCAGTCACTGATATATCATCCGCGAACATCATGCTGCTTTTTCTGCTCATGACAAACAACTCTTGCACCGAGATACTCCTTTACGTCCCTGGTTCATTTTTCAATATTAAAATTAAATACCACTAGCGACAGTGAGCAGTAATACCTCACATCTTTCATGATGGTTGTCGCTTGTTCCACTGTGTCACCGTGTATGTGCCCGTGAGCCACATATTGTAGAGTTTCCTCCTATGATTAGAGTAATTGTATTTTTATCAGAAAAAATTCAATTTTACATTTAAAAGCAGCTGAGCATGAGTGAAGTTTGTATATTTATTATAATTTTTAGGGATATGTTTTCTGTAGAGAGACTGTGACGCAAGCAGCGCAGTCTGGAGGCGACCCTACATGTACTGTTCTTGGGATTTTCCGTAGAAGCAGTCCTGGAGTCGACTCATGATAGCAAGGAAATGTGTTTGCTTTAACAGCGATTTTCTTGTCTAAAAAGTGCCTCGTAACGCAACAACTGACATCGAACAGTGGATCGTGTCTTAGATAACATCAACTTGAGGCAGTGAAACGTGATTTATTTTTTACCACAGCGTTTCAAAGATAGCAAGGTCATGTAGTGTTATAGTGCTGAAACGGCTGAATCCTGAAAACAAACTGGTCCTCTGCCAATCAACTTTGTTTCCCCCGTTTTGACGCATGTGGTATTAGACTGCTTGTGCAGTATTTTTCACACGTATACGCTCTTGAATTGTTCGGAAGCGTAATAATTACATTCTTTTCAAAATGTGACGGAACTGTTCTCATAAATTTCATCCAAGAGTTTACATAGGTTTTTGCTCCACACTTTGGTTTACTGTCCAGAGAGATCCGTTGGTTCATCAATAACTGGATATTTACTCCTTTCGTGTTAAGTTTTATCCGATTGCCACCGCATAGTCCTACGTATGTTTCATGCTTCCTCACGTTTAAAATGTAGCCCTCCAGTTGTTAGTGTCGGTTGTGCGGTACGGTCGTGACATTCTTAGTGAGCATCGGAGAGAGGAGAGCAGACGCAGGTGTGCGTGCCGGGAGATGGTAATCCCCCAGGGCTGACCCGCTCCTTGGAAGAGCGCATGCCCATTAGGGACTGCCCATTATTTGGACCCCTCGGCGTTTATGATGGCGCGTGCGTGCGGTTCTCGGCCGCTCGCCTTTTGTTTGGCGCGGCCAGCTTCTCTCCCCGGTTCCAATCGCCTTGTCGTGCTGGTGTTCCCATCGAGTATCTCTTTATGCGTAGCGCCAGATATTGACCACAATGTCGCATGAAACCACGACTAAAACCGATCTTTTCCCTGTCGTTTCCTGAGCGCTAGAAGGCCAGAGAGAAGAGATTTTAGGTCCACCTGTTATGCAAACATGTGTTCTTTTTGTAAGGGGCAGTCTTATGAAAAGGAGACAGGCTACACACTGAGGTGACAGAAGTCAAGGGGTACCTCCTAATATTGTGTCGGACCTCCTTTAGCCCGACTTAGTGAGCAACTCTACATAGGGTGGACTCAACAAATCGTCGAAAGTACCCTGCAAAAATATTGAGCTATACTGCCTATTAGCCGTCCATAATAGCGAAAGTGTTGCCGGTGCAGGATTTTGTGCACGAACTGACTTCTCGATTATGTCCCATAGATGTTTGATGAGGAATCTGGGTGGCCAGATCATTCGCTCGAATTGTCGAGAATGGTCTTCAACTCAATCGCGAACAATTGTGGGCCAGTGACATGGCGCATTGTCATCCATAAAAATTCCATTCTCAAATTCTGTGGCACAGGATACAGCAACTGTGGTAATGTTACAGAGAGAATTCAGTTGTGGTTGCAAAAAAGAAGATGTCTTTATTAGTTCTTCATTTGGGACGCGTTTCGCCTGTATTTAAAAGCGTCTTCAAACAACTGAACTACAGGTAAATAATCATCTCATGAAACGAGAAGTCAACGTATAAAATTACACTCTAAAAAAAAAAATGGGACAAGCGCAAGCAAAACGCTGAAATACGGAACAATGCCGATAGTCGCAATTCGTGGATGTTTACAGTAGTGTGGTGACTCTTCACCAGCCAGTAATGGTAATAAGGGGGAATTCTCATATGGTAAGATGAAACTCACTTACGGCCTGTTTACATCTGTCATGTGTGCACAACCTTACGTGTTAGCATTGATCTGACTAGACATAAAGTAAGGGCTACGGTGTCGTAGTACCGGTACTACGACACCGTAGGCCTTAGTTTTTATCTAGTCAGACGAGTGCTAGCACGTAAATTGTGCATACATGACGAATGCAGACAGGTCCTATTTTGTGTTTGAGGAGTGTCGTATCCATATGATGATTGTTGATGTTTTGACAGAACTTGTATTTTTTAAAAGTGATTTTTCATCTTACCGTATGTGAGTTCCCCTTTGTTAATACGGGGTGTATACGACCCGGGAGATCCGGGAAAAACCCGGGAATTTTTTCATCCGGGAGAAAACCAGGAAAAACCCGGGATATTTTTAGAATTCCGGGAATTTTTCATTGTTTGAGTTTTCAGTTAAATTTTTTTAATTTTGACTGGTAAGAACCGATATTCTAACAAAGGATATTACTGTATCCCGCTACTGCAGAATAATACTTCAACAATAAAACATAAACGAGAGAAAAAAACGAAAATAAATTGCAAAGACAGTGCGCCATATACAACAACGACACACAGTTCTCATGCAACCGTCTGCCAATTGAAAACGTGTCAAAGGCTTTAGGAAGACTATGCAGTGCTTCATAACAACAAATTGCCTTCAATGAGTGTGAAGTCGCAACTGTTTACATTCGATTTGTTTTAGCAGTTACGTGCGGGCTCATGCGCATGCGCAGTTGAGTAACGTTGAGTAGTGATTCTCCTGCTTCTGGCTACAGGAATGTGGCTGTTGGCTGTGCAGCTTCCCTGTTGGTTTTTGAACACATTTTAAGTTGATTTCTGAATGAATCATAAGTTGACTTTTGAATGCATGCATAGTGTATGTGATGTTTCCGTCAGGAGAATCCTCTTCGCATCTAGAAATAAACTTTCCGCAGACAAAAGGGGGCGGGGCAATACGAGCTGAGGGAGTAAAGCCGAACGGATGAATGCCAATCGCTGTCTGATTATGTGGGTTTGCGAATGATCAGAATTGTTATAATTACTAGCGAAATCCATAGATTCAGACTACCAGAATGGAAATAAACGACTAACAGGAATAACAGGTGAGAAAGATTGATTACGCATTATCTTCTCGGTGTATCCAAGAAAATGAAATTTTGACAGAAAATTTTTGGCCAGATCGCTACACTAGTAAGGACCAGTTGTACAGTCCCCGGCTAGCAGACGCGTAAGTTCTATTCGGGAAGTAACGCGGAAAACGTGTTGTTCGAACACGTAATAACGCCTAACCGGAAAATAATCGCGGGATAACTAAACCTGCGATTCTGACAGGGTTAGCGAACAAATTTTGACAATGGCAGCAATAGCTACAGAATTTGTGATGACAAGATTGTTAGAACAAGGAAGATGAAGAAACGGGGACATCACATAAATTATGGAAGAATAAGACGATTCCAAATTTATATAAAAATTTCATAAGACTACTTTTCGATCTCATGCTTGAGAAGCTGGTGCGTATGAATGAAATATGAAACTATTTCCTAACATAAAGCTTTTTGCTTGTAGGAGGCCTAATAGGCATTTGATATTGGTACCTCGTGGATTATATTCTGTCGTGTTATAAAAATGGCCGTTTGTGCCAAAACAAACTCGTTTATTTGGTGTGTTGCAAAATTGCTGCCATATTAGAAAGGCCTATTTTGTTTTATCTACCAGACAGTGACAAAATAGACGTAATCAGGTCGAGAAACCACACAAGTCTTGGGTATTATTTGTATTAACAGCTTTTTCAGTATTAGATAACGACATTTCGATTTTTCATGTAGCAAAACGTTTGGCGAACTTTGATGAGGTAATAGATTCTTCCGCAGAAAGGAAAGCAGGCCATGTAAAGCTGTAGCAATATTAGAGAGAAAAAAATGCTAGGAGCTAAGGTTTGAAGAAATGTGTAATTTCTTGCTTATCTCTTGTCAGTTTTTATATATCTTGTATTTAATTTTATGTCACACAAAACAGCAAGTTATTAACTAATAGGCAATAAAGAGTTCAGATTTTGTGAAGAGTTCTTGTTCTCTCGATTACAAATAATCCCATCCGCTGTTAAATGCGAGATTTTGTTTAAAGAGGGGCAGGCTGTCAAACCCGGTCGATTGGGAGCAGGAGAGGCACCACAGGACTTTTCAATGTTCACTCGCCTGAATATAGTTTGGACCTGGGATAGAAAAATGCTTTATGAAGAGGCGTGGCACTGCACTTTGGCATACTTAAGACCAAATAATATGTCTTACATTTCCTCGGATACATTTCCTCGAATACATATGTTTTATGGTTCAGAGTTTTCAGAAAGATGTGTGCTACAAGATGAACATATTTTGAAAATTCTTGCAGTCAATGTATTTGAAACGAAGTGTTTAATTCCACAGTACTGGCTAGTTTCAACTGTTCGCTGCATTTCAAGTGCACGTTTTCATTTTCTAGCACGTATAGCATTATGTCATAATAAAGAACCAAACATGATATAATACAGTACTGGTGCTCCAAGAAAACTACACTGAAAAGCTTAATATCAGGACGAGGTCTACATCATTGAGAATCCGGACATACGAATGTGCACTTTAAGTATGCACTTTAAATGTGCACATTTTAATAATGTTTACGAAATTCCGATGCTCTTGCAGTATCCTCTGATGTCTTTTTTCTTTTATGACATAATGTATGATCTTTCAATGTTTTACACGTACGTACATACGGGCTTCCTACGACATGATAGCTACCCAAGCGCGGAGTCGCCTGTTATCTGCGCTTTCTGGCAACTGCTGAAACGAACCTATTTCTAACAGGTCGCGAGAAAATATTGCGAATAGTGGTTTGAAAAGCGTTACTTTCAAAGTAAATATCCGTTTACGTAAGTTAAACTATGTGCAAGAATGTACCATGAATTTATTAAATCACAGAACGTTTGACTCTCATTTAAAAATCAATTCTTTGATGACGCGCCATTTAGAAGAATTTCGAACCCTGAAGATCATTTATGTCATTATTAAAAAATTTACTGGTATATGTGTGTGATATATCTTAAAGTGTAACACGCGCAAAAAAGATCAACAGTATATGCGAAAGCTTAGCTTCTCTTGTAGCTTGAGAACAATATTATATGTGAAAACGTTGCTTTTCTTGTAACAACACTATGTATATTAATTTAAACTATTAACTTTCGCTGTTTGTGAGGTCGTGCTACTTAACAGTGATGTTGCTGTTGGCTGACTACATCACGTGTCCTGAATATCCACTGTCATCGGCTGGCGAGATCACGTGACATGAGCTGCGAACGGCCTACAAGAGCGCATCGAAATCTCGTTTTCAATGATTCGGAAAGTAACATGCGGTGTTTGGTGGAATTCCAGTGTATACTTTCGTAATGCGAAAAAAACGCAGCGTACATGTTGCTGCACACCAAAAGTGTTTCCAAAACGTGTCTTTTTCCCTGAGTTTCGTTTTCTAAAGTGCCGGGATATTGTACGCCGGGGTATAAAACCATAACCATTCAAAAGATTGATAAGGGAAAAAATACTGTCACCCGGGAGAAACTGTATTTTTAACCGGGTAATCCGGGAAAAATCCGGGAGTTTTCTTTCCTTGTCCACGTATACACCCTGTACTATTACTGGCTGGTGGTGCGTCACCACACTACTGTAAACCTTCACAAGGTACAAACTGGGATTACTGGCATTGTTCTGTATTTTAGCGTTATACCTGCACTTTCCCCATTTTTCCCAGGATGTAATTTTATATGTTTTATTCGTCATTTCATGAGATGATTATTTACCCATAGTTCGATTGTCTGAAGATGCCTTTAAATAAAGACAAAACGTGTCGCAAATCAAGAACTAATAAAACCATCTTTCTTTTGCAACCACGACTGAGTTCTTTCTGCAAAAATTCCATCTTTGTTTGAGCACATTAAGTCTATGAATGACTGCAGATGGTCTTCAAGTAACCGAAATAACCATTTCCAGCCAATGATCGTTTCAGTTGGACCAGAGCACCCAGTTCATTCCATGTAAACACAACCCACTTTATTACGCAGCCACCACTAGCTTGCACAGTGACTTGTTGACGACTTGGGTCCACGGTTTCGTGCGGTCTGCGCCACAGTCGAAGTCTTCCACCAACTCCTATCGATTGAAACTGGGATTCATATGACCAGTCCACCGTTTTCCAGTCGTCCAGGGGTAGCCGATAAGGTCACGAGCCCAGGAGAGGAGGGCTGCAGGCGATGTCGTGCCGTTAGCAAAGGTACTCCCATCGGTCGTCTGCCGCCATAGCCCGTTAAGGCAAAATTTCACCGCAATGTCCTAACAGTTTCGTTTGTCGTACGTTCCACATTGATTTCTGCGGTTATTTCACGCAATGTTGCTTCTCTGTCAGCACTGACAATTCTGTGCAAAAGCCGCGGCTCCCGCCCGTTAACTGAAGGCTGTCGGTCACTGCGTTGTCCTTGGTAAGAGGTAAAGCCTGAAATCTGGTATTCTCGGACCACTCATGACACTGTGAATCTCGGAATACTGAACTCCCTAACGATTTCAGACATGAAATGTCGCATGCCTCTAGCTCCAAACCATTCGACATTCAAAGTCTGTTAATTCCCGTCGTGCGGCCGTAATCATGTCGGAAATCGTTTCACATGAATCACCTGAGTAGAAATAATAGCTCTCTTATACCTTGTGTACGCGATACTACTGCAATCTGTTTACGTGGATATCGCTATCCCATGACTTTTGCCTCTTGGGACGCTGGAGGGTTCTCGCTTCCCGCGCCCGGGTTCCCGGTTTCGATTCCCGGCGGGGTCAGGGATTTTTCTGCCTCGTGATGACTGGGTGTTGTGTGCTGTCCTTAGGTTAGTTAGGTTTAAGTAGTTGTAAGTTCTAGGGGACTGATGACCATAGATGTTAAGTCCCATAGTACTCAGAGCCATTTGAACTTTTTTTTGGACGCTGGTAAATTGGGAATCAGGAAGGAACAGCGCGAATGTTCACCATTGCGTCAGCGCGTCGTGTGTGCTTCAGCTTCAAATGGCTCTGAGCCCTATGGGACTTAACATCTATGGTCATCAGTCCCCTAGAACTGAGAACTACTTAAACCTAACTAACCTAAGGACATCACACAACACCCAGTCATCCCGAGGCAGAGAAAATCCCAGACCCCGCCGGTAATCGAACTCGGGAACCCGGGCCCGGGAAGCTAGAACGCTTCCGCTTGATCACGAGCTTCGGACGCTTCGGCTTCACTATGGAGTCCGGGAAAGAGGAACAGCGAGGTGGTAGCGCGGTTTTTGTTTCCGGAAGGAGTGTCAGGAAGTGAAATTCACGCCTGAATGTCTGCTGTGTATGACGAACAAATTCTGGCACGTGTGCTTGTGTTTGCGTTGAACAAACAACTTCGAGAAGGCAGGGCGTCATTGAAAGACAGCAGGCGGCCAGGATAGGCTCGCCGTGTCATTACTCCCTTTTGTCACTGCTGTGGTGGACGCTGTTGTCAGAAACGACTGACGGCAGACGATGGAAGACATTCGGCTCATTTTGGGCGTATGCCACACTACCGTTCACGCCATCATGACAGAGCCGCTGCAGTTCGGAAAATTTGTCCTCGGTGAGTTCCCCCCCAGCCTGACGGGAGAACCGAATGTCGACACCACTGCAGCACAAAGAACGGTATCGCGATGAATATCGTTTTCTGTTCCATGTTGTTGCGGGAGATGAAACATGTCATCAAAAAGGTTCAAATGGCTCTGAGCACTATGGGACTTAACATCTGTGGTCATCTGTCCCCTAGAACTTAGAACTACTTAAACCTAACTAACCTAATGACATCACACGCATCCATGCCCGAGGCAGGATTCGAACCTGCGACCGTAGCAGTCGCGCGAAAACATGTCATCGTTTTGAGCCTTTGACCTTGCGCCAGAGCCAACAATGGAAGCACGTGGATACGCCCCCACTGAAAAAATCCAAAGCCGTGGCACGCCAGCTCCGAAAAAGTGATGATGAACTTTTTCTTTGACTGCAATGGGCCGCTGCTGATTAACTTTCTGGAACACGACGCCACAATTAACGCACATCGGTACGCGAACATTTTGCAAAAATCGAAGCGCACAATCAAGTCCAAACGCCAAGAATTGTTGACGGATGGCCTCATTCTGTTGCAAAATAATGCCCTCCCATATGTAGCCAAGGTGGTTTCGAGCAGTACTTTCACTGCGAAGCACTCACAGATCCTCCGTGCAGTGTGTGTGTGTGTGTGTGTGTGTGTGTGTGTGTGTGTGTGTGTGTGTGTGTACGTGTACGCTTTTGTAGTCATTTTTGTGCACGATTGCATGGTATAATGTAGTCGTTTATGCATGTTTTCTTTCTGCTGTTGCTCTTTGTATGTGGAAGTTTTCTTCCATGTTAAGAGCTTCAAAAGCAGAAGAAATCTCTTCATTGGCCAGATCTGTAACTTATTGCTCATTCAAAGGCCAATTTTAACTTATTAACTGGCATGTTGTTTTTGCCTTGTTAACCTCCCAAGATGTCTTTATGGATTCAGTACAAGTGTTGTTGCGTTCTTATACTTTACTAACGTTCCAGCGGCCCAATTACTTTTATAAAGTCGTCTCTGGTGACTATTTCTTGTAAGACACTTTTTTTTTCACGTACCAATCTTAAACCTGTTAGCACTGATTGTTATAAATAGTGAGCTCATTTTTTACGGTGTGTGAAAGAATGTCCGAGGAATTTTAGGCGTCCTTATATATGCTGTCATTGAACTCATCAGTTAAAATGTAAAGGTATGCTGTTCTCTTGTTCCAGTTTCTCATGTGGGACCGTAATTTTTTTTTTCCAGAATATTTTAGATTTTTGCTGTCCACATTATGTAAGTTAAGAGTAGTTTCAGATGCACGGGGTATCTAATGCGCGTCGTGCATCTGTATCACTGTTTTGTATCAGGCAATTTTACTTTTTTGTTTTAGGAAGTGTGCATTAGTCCCAGCGTCTTTTGGAGCTTAGTGGCTGGTTCTAATATTCCTCATTGCCCAACCCTTTCCATTTTTGGTTTATCGAACATATTGAACGAAGATGCCAACGAATCGTTCCACTTTATTTCGTAATTATCATATAAAACATCAACAGTTATCAAAATTTCTTCGTGGTTTATTTGTAGCTTCTGCCATCGGGGATCGCAGAGCGCGCCCATCGTTAAAAACGAGTTTCTGCCGCTGTCTTTCTGAATCAGTTTGTAACTTGTAATATCCATTTCTCTTGGCTTCCCGCGTTCACCCTTTCCCTCTCCTGCCCTCCTCGCCTTCGTCCTGGTTTTTCGTCCTTTTTTTATTTGTTGTGAAGAGGGTAGACGACTGTAGTAGAGAGAGTAAGTGTAATATTGTGGCTGTTGCATAATGCTTTTGAACAACAGTATTGAATGTTTGTGCTGTGATTATGAAAGATCGGGCAATATCTAAGCGAGTCCGCTATTTATTTGCTGCAGTGTTTTAAGGATAATGAACGGTAATGTAGGGAAACGGCATGTCTAAAAGCATTTGTATTGTTGTTTCGGAAAGACGGACTGATGCCTGTTGAGGGAAAGCACTTGTGTTTCATCTGTTTTTATACCTAAGCGTTTTTCAATTTTTTAGATGCTTAGGGGGCTTTGTTTCCTCTGATACACAAACTTGTTCATGGATAAAATTGCGAAGGTATGTGCGAGAACGAATACGCAGTTCATCTCCAGTTTACAGGAGGGTAGTTCCTAAAGTAAATATCTCGAATTTATTCGTTTAGAAGTAATGAAATCAGCAAAGAAACGCATTTCTGCGTTTCTTGGACATTTATCACTGATACTTCGTGTCATGCTTGCAAGAATCCGTAGCACACCGGCGGGAGAAGTCCGGAGCAAGCGTCTTTCAAAAATGGCTCTGAGCACTATGGGACTTAACATCTGAGGTCATCAGTGCCCTAGAACTTAGAACTATTTAAACCTAACTAACCTAAGGACAGCACACACATTCATGCCCGAAGCAGGATTCGAACCTGCGATCGTAGCGGTCGCGCGGTTCTAGACTGAAGCACCTAGAACCGCTCGGCCACACCGACCGGCTAGCGTCTTTCAGCGGTATACATACGTACCATGTTGGAGTTTCTGGGCTGAGCATAATGTCACAGAAGTGAATAAAAAAGAAACTAATCGTGGAAGTGATATGGTCAATATCCAGTGATACAACAGTAACGCAACAATGAAATAACATCGAAAGTTGCAAATCTCACTTTTTTTGTTTACTCGATCGAGCAAATAAAAAAACTGAAATTTGAGACTTTGGCTGGTTTTTCGTTCTACTAATTTACATTTGTTTTTGAGCTAGTGGCCCGTACGTATGTCTCTTACCCACGACCTATTTAACGTTTTATTCCAGCCCGAACTATCTCGTTGCTTTCAACCTCTACGCACGGCATGTCTTTCTGCCATTAAACCAGCCTGTTGAGCGCACAGTTGTACATTGTGTACATCGAATTCCTGATCGTAGAGCAGCACACTGCGTGAAATATGTATTTTTCGGAATTCCCACCTTTCTTCTGAACGCGTAGTCCAACAACATGTGTAGGAGCAATAACACATCTCCGAAATGGTGCAGCATAATCCTACTATCATCACACGACGACTTTCTATACGTGTCAGTATTCAACGAACATGTGTGTGACAAACATTACACGCTGAAAACTTGTACTTATTTCACATACAGAATGTGCACAATCTTTACATAGGCCACAATGCCACACGATTTGAATTTTGTTACTGGTTAACTGACAATCTTCATTTCCTTTCACTAATACTATTCACCAATGGTACCACGTTCACATGGAAGTGAGTCAACAACACACGTAATAATCATCGATGGTCGCAGGAAATTCACACGCTGCAGTGGAACCCAATTTCCAAGTTCATTTTTTGGTCAATGTTTGGTGCGGTGTGATTGGTAACATGTTGATAGGCACAGTCATTTTGGAAGATATAATGACGGGACAGAATTATTTGCATATTATTATTATTATTATTATTATTATTATTAGAAAATTTGTTTACTGAACACCTTGAGGTTGTTCATTTGGCCACGCGGACTGCAGTGTACTTCCAGCATGACTGAGCCCCTCCACATTTTAC
The DNA here is from genome assembly GCF_021461395.2 of Schistocerca americana. NCBI lineage: Eukaryota > Metazoa > Arthropoda > Insecta > Orthoptera > Acrididae > Schistocerca > Schistocerca americana. The sequence goes on along the minus strand of NC_060119.1, from coordinate 449,408,046 downwards.
GAGACACGTGAGGAAACATCTCCGCCGCCCTTGTGGCCGAGCGGTTCTAGGCGCTTCAGTCTGGAACCGCGCGACCGCTGCGGTCGCAGGTTCGAATCCTGCCTCGGGCATGGATGTGTGTGATGTCCTTAGGTTAATTAGGTTTAAGTAGTTCTAAGTTCTAGGGGACTGATGATGTTGAGTCCCATAGTGCTCAGAGCCATTTGAACCATTTGAAACATCTCCGTCGCAATTACCCTAATCGCTGGATTGGTCATGGTAGTACAACTAACGGGCCGCCAACACTGCCAAACTTTACGCCATTAGATTTTTGTTCATGTTGTTTGACGAAGTCTGGGGTGTACAAACGATATGTGAATACGCGAGTTGAACTGGTTAGTAGCATCATGGACGCTACTGTCCTCGTTAGGGAACGTGCAAAGGCACTCGGACAAACAACACATGTTGTCCGAAGAGTGCACGAATGGACGGTGGGTTATTCGAAGGTTTATTGTCAACTATACAACAGTTGTGTTGTAACATGTACGATTATCCTTGGAGGTGAATGTGCTATAAAAAAGTTTTTATTCAATCGATACTTTTAAAACACCTGCGTACATGTATAAACCTGTATTGAATAATACAGAAAATCAATAACAGTATGCATTAAATGTGTTCTATCTTGAAAACTATTCGTAATAGGGTATATTTTCGTATAAAGTTTGTTCCTTCACATGATCGTTCCACTCACATCCATGAATATTGATCATTCTTCCTGGGACACCCTCTTAGTTATAGCTTGTTGACTTGTGCGATTCGGACGTGATGTCAGAGCAAATATTTCATCCATGGTGTCAGCACTTTCATAAGAGCGAACCGAACGCCGGGGAACACAGATGAATTTCCAGTGTATGAATAGGACATTCACGGCCAACTAGCGAGACACCATGAGTAAATTAGTTCAAAATTCAATATTGGAAATTGCCAACCGCTCTAAATCGTCAGAGATTTGTACAACAAATGCAAAATGGTAGCACGATGAACATTTCGACAATTGACGCTCGTGTAACTTGTTCCAAAGAATGAGCATCTGTATGTTACTTTTGATCAATGAGAAATGATTTTATTCTGTATTGTGACGGAAGACGAGAGTTTTATCTATCGCGGAGATAATCGCCCATTCAGGAAACGGGAACATCCAAAATCCCCTGGTTGAATAGTAGTGGCGAGGTCATGGTGACAGTGTTTGAGGCCACAAAAGGTGTCGTATTGGTCGAAATCCTCCAAGAATAGGCCGTGAATACCCAGCGATACTGCAGTATACTGAGAAGGATCAAAGTAGATGTTCGATGTAAGGGACCAGAACTGCTGTCGTCAAATGTTATGATTCTGCATGACAGTGTGAGATCTCAAATTACGTTTGCAGCGCCACTCCTTGTGGAGAGGTTCGGTTGAGTAAGCATGGATATCTCCCTCCGTCCCCCTCTCACCCCTGCCCCACAATCTGCGTATATTTGCCATCTCACTACCACTGACGTTCCACTTATTCTTGCTATTGATGAGGGAGCTCTTGTATAGACTATGTAGAAGTAACATAACAAGGAAACCTATTGTTTCTGCTTTTGTAAGAACGCAAGGCATTCTATGAATTTATTTTCATTTTTGAAGATCAACTGAAAAAAATATAAATTGCTGTAACCAGTCAGAGGATTATACCTCGAAAATCAAGTGGATGTATTCAATTTATAGGGCGTGTATGTATTGTATGTTTGACTTTTGGATAACCAGTGACACTGTTTTTCAGTGGTCACTTGTTCCTTTTCAAGTCTTTATTAAGTATACGTGATGTAAATCGACTGGAAAAGGAGCTTTTTCCCACTGAAAGACAGTGTCACCGGTTACCCAAAAGTCGAACATTCAATGCATACATGCCTTATTAATTGAGATAAATGAAGAAAGAAAAAGAAGTCCTAAACACAGTAAAATGCAGAAAACTATGTCTTGGTCAGGTAATGAGGAATGAAAACAGGTATAAACTGTTGTCACATTCTTCAAGGAAAGGTAGCTATAAAAGAGGACAAGGAAGAAGAACGTCTTGGCTCGGAAACTGTAGGAAACTGACTTCGCACACAGCGAGAAATTTTTTCGAACATGCAAAAATGATGTAGCTATGATGGTCACCAACATCCGTAACGGACAGGCACTAGAAGAAGAAGAAGAAGAAGAAGAAGAAGAAGAACATTCTGAAACGCATCGTGGGAAGTGGAATTTAATAAAGATGGCCCGTTACAGCAATTTGTATTTTCAATTGATATTCATAACGATCACAGTCAAGCTTAACGTAATATATAAGAACTTGCATCATGCTGCAGCTGAAAAATAGGTGCACAACGTGTCTCGTAATTGAAATAAATGTTAGCAGCGTCGTAATAAGTTACTTGGAGAAGTATCTATTTTTTATTTCTTGATAGTGACTAGTTTCGGACACTTGTGTCCATTTTCAAATCACCCGTGCTATAAGTCTGACAAATGCAGGCAATAGCCCGTGTACAGACACTGCCCCTGCAGTAATCAAGGCGATGTATTGCCAACTTAGCAACAGAAAATTTAATTGCTGTTGTTATGAAAAGAAAGATACTTCTCAATGCAAGTTAGGACGAAGTTACAACCATTTTTTTTTCAATTAACGTAATATGTTCACTTTTTTAAGAGTTACAAAAATTGTTTCAATGTTGCTACAGACTATGTGGTATATTAAAAGTGAGATAGGGGATTTTTTTTTCGAGGTAAACTTTCGAGACAGAAGAGATTTGCGCACTTTTCTGTCAGAAATAGGCTCGTTCGTGGCGGGTAGAGGTCAGGTATCTTTAGTTTCGTAGTAGCCCTTAGAAATATACTTATTTACTGTTGTCGTGACGTGTGAGAGAGGAGACTGTTCGCTTTTCGCGCTCTCTTCTACAACGAGCGCGGCGCAGAACCGGGCAGATGGAGACGGGATGCACTGGCGAGTGCCTTCCCAGGTAGGCGGTTGTTGAACCCAGGTTCATGAACTGCGGCGCCGTTTTCCAGCGTCGCAGCGGCTGAAGCGAGTCGTGACGCGGCGGGGTGGGCATTCACCCATTGGCGACCGCCGGCGCGACGTCACCGCGCGGCGGCGCGCCCGCAGCCAATGCCAGAACCCGCACCCGCGGAACTCGCTACAAATTGCTCTCTGGAACCCGTTCCTAGATTTTTAGCAACTGCTCTAGGTGCTCACCCTCGATGTCGTCGGCAGCAGCTGCAGTGTGTGTGCTTCCCCCTCGCGGAGCTACCGCTGCGTGCCGACACTGCGCGCTCGCCAGTGTGAGTCGGTTCCCGACTGCGTGTTTGTGTACCTGCGGGCCACTTACTTCGAGCCGTGGCCTAATTTGAGGCTCGTTGCAGTGATCAGCAGGTGATTGGCGCCGTCTCTGCTGGGTCCACGGTGAGTGAGATGCGGCCGGCGAGCTGTGTGCACCTGCTGCGGCAGCCGCAAGAAGCCGGAACAAGCCTGTGGGGCCCGCGCGCCGGGGTCAATAGACTCTGCGACAAGCGCACTCGCACATCCGCTGCTCAGCCCTGCGCGGCACTAACCGAGGCGTCTTCCCAGACTAGTGGGAGAGTATGCATTAACAGCAGACTCTGGCTGAAGACTAGGAAGAAAGACCAGCTGTCAGTGATTGCTGTATTTACCTTTGCGATTAAGGATAACTACTGTAGGTTGTCGTAGGTCGACGTTTCTTGAGACCATCGCGTGCCCATTTCACGCGTTCAGCCTGGATATATTCACCTGTGAGTAGAATAGTTGAATATTTTCGCAGTTACAAATACGCTCTCAGAAATTTTGAAGGTCACGGGGATAAAATGAAGGGACGAAAGGGTATATACAATTTCTGTACAAACCAGACTGCAGCTGTAAGAGTCGAAGTACACGAAGGAGGGACATTAGTTGAGACGGGGACAACACAGGGTTGTAGCCTGTCCCCTAGGTTATTCAGTGTGTACATCGTTACGTCGAGCAGTTACTAAAGGAAACGAAAGAACTTTGGAAAGGCTATTAAAGTTGACATCGTATTTGTGTCAAAGGCATCAAAGGGTTTGGAAGATCAGTTGAACGAAATGGGTAGTGTGTTGGAAGAGGTTATAAGATAAACACCAAGAAAAATTAAACAAACATATTGGATTAGGAAATGAGACACTACAAGTATTCCATACGTTTTGTTATTTGGTTAGGAAAATAACTGATGATTGCCTAAGTAGAAAGATATAAAATGCAGTCTGCCAGTAGCAAAAAAAAGCATTTTTGAAAATGTGAAATTTGATAATTTCGAATAGATTGCATATTATACTCTAGCGTCGAGAACTACATCAAACCAGTTTTCAGACTAAAGAATACAACACACAAGACGGCTGATACAGCGCCTTACTTCTGAGTAAGCCACAGTAGAGATCTAATATCTTTCCTGACCCATACTGCGAATTTTATAGTGTGAGCGCTGTATGTCTTAGCCTTATAATTAAAGCTTATAAGTAGAATATATATAATTTTTTACTTTCCATCTTAGTGTATGGTAAGAACGCAGCAGTGTAACGATTGTGCAATTGTAAGTAAAGAGCCTCTGACTGCAAAAATGGTGTTTATTTTCTTCAGTGCACGATAGATTTCGGGACTGCCAGTCCCATATTCAGAGGCACCTATTCACATAACAGTATTTTGCAAAAAATATGTTACATACGTATGTAACAGCATAAGAGCATTAATTGTTTACTGTATTTACAGATTGTTATACATATCTGTTATAAGACCACAAATAAAGTTTTTGTGCGTTATGTCTGTTTCTACATGGAATTGCGGTTATTCATAGGTATTTTTTGAACCAATTATTTAACGAATAGTATTTTCTTATTTGCCTATGTTAGTGCAGTTGTATATTGTTGGCAATAACTTAACATTTACATGAATCACTTTTCAGTGGGAGTGTCTATATCACTATCTTCAAGAATCAGCCATTTATCATGTTAAAAACAAACCTATTTGAACAAACGAATGACTATTATTTTGAAAGGACATGACATATAACAAAACACTATTTTATGGCCCGTGGGCTACATAGTCACAGGTTAAAATTAGGTAAACTATTCACCCGTGAGACGGTCGTACGATAATAGTTCCTAAAATCAGTGAAAATCATCATGTTTGATGTAAGGCTTGGTAGCTCAAAAATCGTAGACAAAATATTAATACAATAATATTTTTACCTTACATATATTAAATGTCGTCATGTTATGTTTTCAACCAATTACCATCAAATTTAGGGGCCATTTTCTGTGGGAGTGTGTTTAATGCTCCTTTATTAAGATAAACTACTTCTTTAGTTAAAACCTCAACGATAAAACCTAGTCAGTATTATTTCGGAAGGATACCAGGATGTAGAAAGGTACCCTACAGGCTGCATAATTATGTATTAAAGATTACCACCTACGATAGGCTAGACTGTGTGCATTACAAAAGAATATACTTCAGCGTGTATCCTATTGAATATAGTAATTATTGTTCTGTCCTATTATAATTTTACATTTACCTAATTTTGAACATATGATTATGCAATCCATAGGGTCACAATAGTACCTTTCTGTGTCCCAGTACCCTTCCAAAATAGTGTTAACTCGGTTTCATCGCAAAGGTTTTTACTCCAGAAATGAAGTCTTACGCGCACTTTTGTTGTAAATGGTCCCTAATTGTACTGATACCTGGATACAAACATTACATGACGATAATTTAATATACACTGATTTTATTGTGCAACATTAATATCTTGTCTTTTTTTTTTAGTAACCCCACATGATGATTTCTATTGATCTTAGCAACTATTTGGGAACACTGGCGTCATTGAGATCTAGTCCTCCATCTTACCACCCAAACTTCTCGGGGACTCTTCAAAAAGCAGCGTAGACATAGTGAACAGCAAAGCTGTTCCTCTCAACGCCCTAAGGCTTCACTAGCCCTTGTGTGCTTGGTGGTCTTACGCTGTTTCCTTCTTTTCTGTTAGAAGCAGCCACGTGGGGCGTACACTGAAGTGACAAGGGTCATGGGATACCTCCTAACATCGTGCCGAACCTCCTTTTGCCTGACCTACTGCAGCAACTAGACGTGGCATGGACTCAACACGTCGTTCGAAGCCGCTGCAGAAATATTTAGCCATGCTGTCTCTACAGCTGTCCATAATTGCGGAAGTGTTGCCGGTGCAGGATTTTGTACACGAACTGTCTTCTCGATTATGTTCCATAAATGTTCAGTGGGTGGCCATATTATTCGCTCGAACTGTCCCCAATATTGTTCAAACCAATCGCAAACAATTGTGGCCCAGTGACATGGCGCATTGCCATTCATAAAAATTCCATCGTTGTTTGGGAACGTGAAGTCCACGAATGGCTACAAATGGTCCAGTCAGTGATCGGTTCAGCTGGACCAGAGGACCCAATCCACTCCATGTAGACACAGTCCACACCACTTTCAGCTTACACAGGGGCTTGTCGACAACTTGGGTGCATGGCTTCGTGGGGTCTGCGCCACACTCGAACACCATCATCGTCTTTTATCAACTGCAATTGGGACTCATCTGTCGAGGCCACGGTTTTCCAGTCGTGTAAGGTCCAACCGATACCGTCACGAGCCCAGGAGAGGCTCTGCAGGCGACGTCATGCTGTTAGCAATGGCACTAGCGTCGGTCGTCTGCTGCCATTGCCCTTTAACGCCAGATTTCGCTATACTAATCGGGTACGCTCGTCGTACGTCCCATAATAATTTCTGCGGTTATTTCACACTGTACTGCTTGTCTCTTAGCACTAACAACTCTACGCAAACGTTGCTCCTGTTGGCCGTTATGTGGGTGCCATCGGCCACTGCGTCGTCCGTGGTGAGAGCTAATTCCTAAAATTTGGTACTCTCGGCACACTCCAGACACTGTGGATACTGGAATACTGAATTCCCCAACAATTTGCGGAAAAAAAGTCCCATGCGTCTTGCTCTAACTACCGTTCAAAGTCTGTTAATTGCCGTCGTGGGCCATAATCAGGTTGGAGACCTTTTTACACGAATCATCTGAGTACAAATGACAGGCCTGCCAATGCACTGCCCTTTTATACTTTGAATGCACAATACTAGCCCCATCTGTATAAGTGCATATCGCTGTCCCATGACTTTTGTGTCTCCTCAACCTATAAGACAGCAAAAGATGAAAAGTTGAAGAATTACGTCAAGAAATGTTAAGAAACATGAAAACATAATACTAGTGGTATTTTATCGATATGTACTGTTTCGCGAGTACTGTTAGTAGTATTGTTCTTGCTATGCATTATATGTGTGATAGTAATAGAGCTATCACAGTTGCTCTTCCCCGAAACTTTTGTGTGGGTTGACATTTGTATCACACAACAATTAATAAATTTATTGCGAGCTCAGTGTCTCATTATTGCAGCAGTGTAATTTGTACCGAGGAGTTTCCGACTGTCGACAAGGAGTGGTTAAAGGGCGAAGCTGACTGTTAACAGTCCTCGGTTACGCATGAAATGTTTGTAAACAGACCGTACTTGCCTAGCGACAGCCTGATAAGGCCTAACCGCGTCCCCACCACCCAGGCATGGCAAGTGTCTGCCCGGTCGTAACTGTACATGCAGCGAGCGCAGTACGCACGCCCGCCGTGACGTCACGGCCGCTCTTTGCGCGCCCCTCCCCATCCCCCCCCCCATCCCCCCCCCATCCCTCCCTCACGCAGCCACCGCCTCCCCCGCAAGCGCGGCGGCCTCATCCGCATCCACGTCGAGCGGCGCTGCCGCCGGCAAGCGGCTAGGCACGCAGACAAAGGCACACGCACTGCCGCTCTCCTCGGCTCGCTCGTTTGGACTCGGCTCGGCTCGAGCGGCGGTTCGGAGGCGCTCGGATCGGCACGAAGCAGAACGCGCTGTGTTGGTTGGTCGGCTGGCCTGCCCGGTTGCCCGCTAGCAGCTCGGTAGCCCACCCGCAGCCACTGGCACGGGACAGATTCGGATAAGGTGCGCTCGGGAGTGCATGTGTGTGTTATGTGCGTGTCGGCGTGCGTCGGTGGGGAAGAAGGGACTGCTGGGAGTGGAAGTGGTGTTGCAGCCGCCGGCCGGCCGCAGGCCAAGATTTTGTAGCAGCAGCCGTAGGACCACGTCAGGGATTCCATTCCGTTCTGTCTCGTGCCAACTCAAGTGCTTTTATGGTTTTTTAATGATCTACCTAGCAAGGATTCTTCCGGGTGGCCAGATTTTTATGACAACTCTTCGCCGTCATTTACTATCACTGCCAAAGTTTTATGGACTCATGTAGCATTATAAGGACATGTTTTGAACATTCACTGCCAGTTACTGCCAGATAGCACTGCCAATTCGAAACCTGATCACTGCCACTGACTCACTGATCGGAGATATTTATTACTATTTTACGTAAATCAATGTGTTCTTCCTATTTGCCTTAAGTAGCATTAGTGTTAAAAAATAATATAGGAGTGGACTAAAGACATATTGAAAGTTGCTCAACCGAGAAGTGTTCGTGGAGCTTCCTGACAGCCAGCTCTTTAAACTCGTGGCGCCAGCAGGTAAGTCATGAATGCAGCTGCATATTTCATTTTTTTAATGTTCTCAGAAGCTAATTATTGTTTTTTTGCGACAAAAAAGGTTAACAGCTGCGTTTTTTGTACTTTTGTGTTACTTAAACTTATTTAGCCAGTGTGTTTAAGAGGAAAGTGCTGTCATTTCCTTAATACGTAAGTTAGCAATGATTTTAAATATGAAGAATGTGAAATTTCAATTTTATTCTTTGTAATGACCCATCATAGCCCTGTAGCGCGTCTTTACTGATAAGCTTTCATGGACACCCACCAAGTTTATCTCTAAGATAAAGTTCCGGGTATTTAACGTCAGCTGTGTTTCGCCAACTTGTGGCGGTGCAAATTGTAACCTTTCTTTACAACACTGAAAACTAAGTATGCTAATCCGTTCTTCGTATTAGTAAGTAATGAAGTCGCACAGTTAACGTCATTTTTTTTTACTGTTTTTGGTTTATTTTTCGTTCATTATAGCCGACGAAAGAGCGCTTACTTATTTCCATCATATCTCATATATTCCAGTGCCTGTTTAATCGGCGCGTCCGTCTCTTTCGTTGTTCATCCAGGTTATCTAAACTACACAGTGTGTGCGGCTTAAAGATTTTTTGTGCGTGCCGTCAGTTTTCAGCGGAACGCTCTCAGGTAGTAAGTACACAGCCGTCCCAAATAAAAGACCTACGAACCCTTCCGTCTTGATTCTCCCCCCCCCCCCCCCCCAACCACTTTCTGCCTTCTCATTCTTTGTCGAGTCTCTCCGAGAATGCTGGCCCGGCTCGTTTATTGTACTCGTCGAATCATCCGCTCTTCTCCCCCCTCTCCTGTTACTCCATTCTCGGTAGAAATATGTTCGCAGAAAGTGATTCACGCACTATGAGATCGGTGACGGCGATCTTCGTTGTGTGTCGCGCGGTATTCAGAAAGCGTCTGCTGGCTGCCAGGTAGCGGACAGTAGGCGGAAGAGCCGCATCCGGTGCCCCTGTATATATAGCAGTAAGCTGCCCATCCGCCATTTTCCAAGTGACACATTGCACGTCACCAGCCAGCACACACCTACGCACTGAGGCGGTGTATTTCGGAGCGAGGAACGGGTGCTGACCCATTTTCGTTTGTTTCCTTTTTCATGTCTGAGTTCTGATGGCGTTTTATTTCTGACAGCGTGATACTCTGATGAAGCGTATTTTTTTAGAAGGCGTTTCAAACACCTCGAGGTTATATTTTCGTCACATTAGCCACAATATGATCTTTTTCTTTCGCAGCTGCCGTATTAAAAAAGGCGAATAAGTCCTCAACACTGATGTTTGTTAACTTATTAAGTGGTGGTGATTGTTTCATAATATGATGCTTACCGAAGCAATTAAAAGATTGCACGCGTTTCGATGTAATGCCGAAGCAGTCGAACCTGTTTCGATGAGAGTAACTTATTTCAGAATGTAAAAGATTTGTGGACCATCAAACAACGTTAGTAAAAATTTGGACTGTAGCAGCTGGAAAATTCTACTGTTGTCATCACCAAAAATTATAGAAACGTATCGCGTATTACTTCCAGTATCTGATAAAGAGAAATAATACGAAAACTAAGAGATTACATACAGACTATTACATTATGTCGTTAACGAGATCAGCAGTCTCACACAAACTAATAAAACATTCGAAGAGTGCGCGACGTTTCCCTTAAAGAACATTTGAGTGTATGCCGAAAATGTCAGTTGGTTGCAAAGAAACATTACAAGCCAAGTCGCTGAAAGCTATATTAAGTTAGAAATATTCTATAAGAGGTGTTGAGATAGCGAACAGTGGAAGAACCAGCTAATACGGACGCATGATAAAGGCGTCAGATGCTGTTGCTGAAAGACATAAAAATTAAATGTTCATTCTTATTGAAAAGGAAAAATATTCGTTCCATGGCAAGTATAACATTTTTCCTGTAGCTTTTTGGGGCAGAATACAGCGTCAAGTATTGTAGCATCTCGTTAAGTTTCTCTAGCTTACGAACACTTCAAACTTTTTAAGTTATCGATGTTCGAATCTGTGCGTGAAACCATAAGATGATATGGACCAAGATACACATGATATGGAGAACACTAACTGTAATTATCAGCTTAACAGATACGTCTGTAGCTCTGCCTAACTGACATGTAACTGGCTTTGTAAATAGTTACAAAGTGCCTACTGTTGCGATTTTATTATCATGTTCCTCGTGGACATTTATTTTGTAACATCACAGGTATTCGTCAATTGTTTGTTCTTTGCTCAGAGTCGTTTGAAAACAGCTATTCAAAATTTCGCAGAGAATGCTTTAGTAGCTGTGCGTATAGATGTTATCTAAACTGCTCTTTGAAGTTGAGACCTTAGTGGACATGGGATGTTGAAAGCTGGCTCATATGGTGCTTATTATCTCGAGCATATTGAAAAAAACAGAAGCTTGAGAGGGAGGGTGAAGAGATTTCTTGGGATTTCATACGGAATACTTGTTTGGATCACTTTTTGTTGTTCTAAAATAACGAATTTAACAGAAAAAAGTTCATGGTACAATGCCACTCAAAAAGAACATTTTCCGGAGCAACTTCAGTACACACAATGAAAAACTGCTAGGTTTCTGACAGAAAAGGATGACATTTTTACAATCCCTTTTCATTCTATATGTGGCAGGTTGTGGTTTCTTCGTAACTTCTGGAAGAGCATCATGCTGCAAGGTTAAAGAATCTCGAATAGCCAAAAGTAAAAACTAGTGCAGAATCAATGAATTAAGCTACTTCTTGCTAGTTAATTCTTTTATCAACGCAACAGGGAATATCTGCAACGTCTTTGATACTTGTTTCGATTGTTATTAATCCCACTTGTATCACATGTTGGCCTAGAAACACGATCGTAATGATGTTTCTAAAATATAGCTTTTAGTGTCTCACCACGCCAATAAATAGAATTTAACTATTACCCCGTCTGTGTTACACTAATTATGTTTACAGTTGACGTAAGTAAAGTGACAGATTGAAACAATTATCACATCCAGTTGCCATCTTTATACAAAAAGCTTTCCTTGTTAGCGAACTATTGGACTTGGTGTCTGATACAAACTGCAATCGTGCAGAGTGGAATTTGGCTGCGATGCGGCAGTTAAATATAGATAGGCCTGTGTCTTGGCACCATATCACATCAGGCACGCTTTGTCTTGTAACGTCTGATGATCGCGCATGGAGTTTTTGCAGTCCATGTAAATAGTTCAGTATAAAGGCAATAAACAAAATATACTAATTTCTGCGTAAGTAATTTGGAATGTGTATTAGTGAGGCTGGTTTTTCTGTTGTAAACGACATAACAGATTTTAAAGTTAGGCTCAGAGCTCAACCAAATTCAACATTAATTGAAAGAGTTGTAAAGCGTTTATCACCAAAAAATGTTGATGTTTATGACCGTAGTGAATTGTGTAAAACTTCTAGAAAGTGTTCGGTGTAATCGAAGAAAGTCATGCTCGAGAACCACTAAGCGCTGCGGCTGAAGTAAACTTTATTCATAGCAACTTCTATTAACTAATCATCATCAGGAAACATGTTTGATCAGCGGCGCCTGGTACTTCTTAACTATAACTTTCTTCGAGTATTTAAAGGATCGTGGGACAGTTGTATCAAAGAACGAGAGGCTACCACATGCTGCCTGAAAACTGTCAAACATAAATGTGTTTGATAGCAGGTTATGAGCTGTTTCACTTTAATTACTTTTTTTTTCGCAAGCAGGTTGACGACGCGGAGGTTTAGTATCTTTGTTGACGTTATATAGCCTTCATTTCCCATCGCATGGTTAGGCGAAGAGGGCCAATCCTACCCCTTCAAGAGGTGCTGTCCACCTGAAATGCTGCAAAACAACGACCTGTCAGACGTTTATTTGCCTCTCTCACATTTGGATCCTTTCAATGAATCGCAGACTAAGTTTATGTATATCGTTCTGTCTGTAGGTCTCATGAAACATTCCAATGTAGCACTTGCTTACACCTTTTAGTGCAGAAAACTGTCACTTATTGTATGGAGCAGGATAAGTGTGTGAGGGCCTACAATTAATAACCAACCTCGTCATATTTCTCAATTCAGGATGCCCACTAGTACTGTTAAAAGAATTCATAAAGCCACAGATTGTTTCCTCGTAGGGAAGACAGAGCCGGGAGTATCGGATTATCGGCTAACGACATATGGTTTGGGCCAAAGAGACAAACGCGAAGTTTTATATATGGGTCGACTGAACCGTTCGGTACAAGGACAGTGCCGATGAGATGAGTAATCCAGTTTACACATTCTGGGGAGTTACGAATAAATGCATTTGAAATTTCTGTTGGGCTATATCGCTGTTTCAAGCAAGAATTGATCACAGGTAATTTTATTCCTCTCAGACTATTCCAAGCACGAATAATATCTTAATTCGTCGCCGATTGCCACTAATCAGACTTGCCCAACAAGGCTCGTACTACGTACTGGGCGTTTAATGGCGGCTTCGCTGCTCAGACGCTGAAGAGTGTACTGATAAAGCCTTTCTGTACTAAACCGCTGTAAGTATTCCCACTGTTATGCCTATTCCTATGTACGAACGCCAGGCTCAGGCACAGTCTTTGGTCAGGCATTTTTTCACACATACGTGCATAACTCTTAGCTGTGAAGTGAAGAAAAAAATAGTGCCACTAGGTGAAGGATTGTGACCAGCTGGTGAGGCTACCTGTCCTGCCCTGTTACTCTCCTCCATTCCTGCCACAGCTCCAAGGCTGGTCCTTCCACTTTCCCACAGTACAGCCCCTTCTTTTCATTCCCCTTCTTTTCACTGCCCCTTGTTAATGGACATCGACTGTGTATGCTCCAAATTCGTAACAAACACGCTCAGCTGTTACCACCAGGCCAGCAGCTGCCGCACGGCTCAGATTAATAGATAACAAGTGGGGACCGGACGGTCCTCTTCCTACACGCAACGCGCCGGCACCGGCGGCCAGTTTGATGCTATCACCAGGAGCCGTGACCTACGTGCTCGTTATTGTGGAGAACGACACGTTAACAGGACGCAGCTCTTGAGCGCAGTCGGCATCACCGTATACGAAGGGAAAAGAACTCGGTCATCGATCCTTCGGTGAAGCCTGTTGAAGACCCGCAAGGACACAAAGCAGAGGCGGGAGCTACGTGCATTGTGGTCGTGAACTGCTCGCTACATTAGCTCACAAACGCAGCCGGACGAGCTGTCATCATAAATGTCTCCTCACAAACAAAAACAGACGACTATTGACAACAACCTGTTGGTTTATTCTTTGTCAATTTATTCGACAAACGTTAATACACGCCGTTGATCAAAAAGACAATGAACTGGATTTATACGTCGTGCATTTCCCTCCATTTTAGTGCTAATTGCTGTGAACGGTAGACGCACCACGAAAGTGGGCATAACTTTTGGTTTGACTGTTTCTGCCATTTAATAGTAATTAGCAAACCTTCGGTTTACAAATTTAGACGCGGAAGTGTCAGTGATGTGGTCGCTAGAATTACCGCGACACTGTGATAACCTAACCAATGTGCTGCGAGAACCATATATAACAACAAGATCTGAAGTCGATACTATTTAAGATGGCCTTTAGTCTACCGTGCGATGGGATCTGTTGTTGCAGGTAAATCGTGAGCCTTTTTTGCATTTGAGGTGCAAACAAAACGCGAAAGGTACGTGTCGATTAAATGATGGAAACACTTTTTTCTCCACAAGAGAGACAACTAATAAACACGTAACATTTGATTCGTGTAGCGAAGTCTGTTATTATACCACAGCACCCCAAGAATCCCTCTATCCAATCAAGTTATCTTTTTATACGGGAAATTCAGTACTCTCATTTAGACGATATCATACGGAAGTGTACTGTTGATGTTTGGATCAGACTGTCTTCCAGGAAGATATTTCTTGTAGATAACGCAGAACAGCGCGATCATCTGTGGTCGATGAATGTTATGCCGACAACGCCGATGACTTAATCACTTAATCACTTTCCTTGTCAGTGTATCAAAAACACCGCGTACTAAGGAGAAGGTACTATTTTGTAACCTGACTAGTAAACATTTTCTTTCATTGTTACTCACCGGTTTGAAAGTATGTATAGTACCTACAAATAAGCATTTTCAATTTACGTTCAGTGAATTTAATAGACTAACGTTATCGGTGATCCATTTTGAATCCTTTCCAGTTTTTCAGTGTAATCAGTTAATTAACTTCGAGTCACGTAGTTTACCATGTTCTCCGCAGAATATATCTTCTAATAAAATAGCAACACTTTTGTTATCAAGATTTGAAATATTAGAACTAAGTGTTAGTAAATCTTTGGAGATTTTACAGCACGACAGTGCTTTTACAACATGTTATCGCTGGTCTTGTGTCCTGTCATCCTTCCGACCTGACGGTTAGGTCAACCGCGAATTAGGGTAAGATGTTTCACAAAGTATCGCAAAAAAAGTATGACGTGACTTGTGTTTTTCTGGCCATTAGGCTTTCGGCGTACTTGATACTTCCCTGATTTACCAGTTGTAAAAAGCACACTAGCTTACAGCGAAACGTGTTTGACTAATCAAGAATCAAACACCAAACATTTGGTTTGCAAAAGTCGATTGACTGTTGACTGATGTTATTGATCCTCTTCGAATAAGTCACTTTGTTGATTGCTAGAATGCGAACACTTTATAATTTTTGCTGTATTATGCCTCCTCTCATGCAGTTCACATGGTCCAGAGTTACAAACCCAACCATCGCTAATGTTCGAAAAGTCCACGTGATAAAATTTAACGAAGAAAGTCCGTAAAAAAGGGCCACCCTTCTAATGTTAGTATTTTACCTGACCCCCTCTGGTCGTTCAGATCCCATATGTCGGGAAGGTACTCTGCCTCATCTGTCGTATTCGAGGTGCAGCTGTGAACCACGTACAGTTCTTCTACCGAAACGAAGGTAGTTTACAGCGTTAGGAATAGGTATCATATCCAATGAATTAAGTCACTTGGAACATTGCTACATTATGATGGCATAATTAAATGTTGAATTAGTGCTGAAATAAATATGAGTGAACAATAAACTGTTAACAGGAGGGCGACGAGTATAAGCGCAATAGTCAGCCAGGAATATCAATGACAAAAAATAACTTATTTTAAAGACATGTTTCCATATTAATACAAGAGTTTGTACATCGTATGACATTGTAAAGAATCGATACTAGAATGTTGTTTCAAGCACGAATATTTTTCTGAAGGCACAAAATCAACCAAGACATTATTGTGCACGAAATACGTGTGTAACAAATACCTACAAAAATATTGTAATAAGAGGCCTACATGAAATTTGTTAACGCTATGTCTGAGAGGAAATGTGGAGCAAACAAGGAATTCTTCTAAAGTATGTTGGTAAATCCATCTGTAGACGTTATCCATACGAATTATAGACCGTCAGACTGACTGACCGAAAGTTTCGGTCCCTATTTATAGGCGGTGAATCAAAATTCGGGCGCTTGGGTCTCCACAAAGCGATTTCTTGCATACATAATAGTGAAAAATGTAACAAAATTTCGTCCCAAGCATATTTTTCGGCACATAGTGGACGTCAAATAAGATAATTTGGCTGCGCTGTGGTCCTATGTATGACAGTATTTTCATTCAGTTTTGTGTAGGTGTGCTGACCAGTTATTGCGGTGGATACAATTTTTCGTTAGAATATTCGAAAGTTCGATTACGGTCCTAGGTGTAATATTTTACTTTTCTGTTTTTGTTTAGCGTAGTTGTACTGTAGCACACATGTCTTCCTTAAACGATGTATAACCTACAACTTCAATTTTTTTCCAGTGTTGAATGTAACAATTAGTAGACGAACATGACAGAAACATTCGTAAAGGGTAGCAATCAGTTTGAACTGAAGAATGAGGAATCAATAATGACAATGGACCGGAAAGAATTGAGGAAGAGAAAAGAGTAAAGGTTTAAAGGCAAACTGCGCCTCTGGAAACGGAATAATAAAAACAATTGACTCTTATTCCTGTGTTAATATTAAACAACTGCCTGTATTTCGTACAAGATCTGCTGTAATTGCTGTATAATGATTAAGAAGCCAGATACCACTGTTGAAATAGCACACACAGATACAATTATTTGAAAATAAGGAAAAAAGTACACCTAGATCCGGAATGAAGCTCGAGTATTCTATACCATAAATGTATCCTCTTTACTAGCTGGGCGGCACAGTTACAGAGTGTTGAATGAATATTCATGCCGTACCTGTGATCTATTTGAGGAAATTTGTGCCACAACCTGGACATAAGAAGGGATCGGTTGATAGGTCACATTCTGAGACTTGAAGGCATCGCCAGTTTAGTATTGGAGGGAAGTGCTTGTGGGAGGAGGGGGTAAAAGTCATAGAAAGAGACCAAGAGATGAATACAGCAAGCAGATTCAGATAGATGTCGTTACGGAATTCATTTGTAGATGAAAAAGCTTGAACAGGATAGATGAGCATGTAGAGCTACATCAAACCAGTCTAAAGGTTGAAGATGAAGACGGCGACAACGTACATAATTACAGTGTTGTCAAATTGGTTTTTCGCAACATCCCTTTTATTTCTACCTAAAGTATCTACGAGACGAAAGTCTGGAATCGCGTGTGAGTTTCAGTTCATCCCGTATTAATTTTGTTCGAAACAATGCACTTATGGTCTACCTTACTATCTGAGTGGGTCAGTGATACTAATAAAATGCAGTATTTTGGTGTTGGCGCTTACTTTTCCTTACTCCACAGCGCCTGTAAAATTCATTGCCTGGCCATACATTTGTTGCTCACTTTGTGGCATTGGGATAGTCATGGCGGTGGTTGTATAAGGCGCTCAACGTTTCTGTGTGATTTATTTGACAAGCTTACAGAAAACCGTTGGGATTACCAAAAAAATGGCTCTTGAGCACTATGGGACTTAACCTCTGAGGTCATCAGTCCCCTAGAACTCAGAACTACTTAAACCTAACTAACCTAAGGACATCACATACATCCATGCCCGAGGCAGGATTCGAACCTGCTACCGTAGCGATCGCGCGGTCCAGACTGTAACGCCTAGAACAGCTCGGCCACTCGGCCGGCTAGGTTTACCAATTAGACTGTGAATCAGTCCTGTATCTTTATGTGTACGCTGTGACACAGTATTTCATATACTTCATTTATATCTTGATGCCTTCTTGCATTCAGAAAGTAGCACATGAGTTTGTGAACTCATGTCCTTTTAGGTATGGAGGACTTTTTTTTTGTCTCGGCAGAAGATTATACGATATTTCTTACCACACTTACTACACTAAAGTAAATAATGTTGATTTAAGGTTTTAGAGTGATTAAAGTGGAAATGTTTTTTGTTTGCTTAGATGACAACAAAAAATTGACACCAAAGAATGCATATAAATACTACGCATTATTGTAATGAACAATATAGAAACGAGCCACAGTAAATACCACTAGGTCGAAGTACGAAGTGTTTACCTCATAACACAGTATATCTAAAGCGTTTTCACGTGTGATCATTACTCAAGATGCACTCTTAGCATATGTGGAGCTATTCTGATCCGTTCCACATTCACAGGTGGAAGAATCTGCTGAGAAACTTCGGTTTCTGGAGAAAGTTGATACTCATTCGGTCCAGAATTGGTGGGAAACAGTTTTCCGTTACATGTATAGTACGGATTATTTATTGTGACCTGAAATGTATGGACAACTTTATTCCGGGTCTCTTTTGATGTTTGGTGCTATCGAAATAGTCTATAATTTAAGCAGAACAATGTTTAACACGTTCCTGGTGAGACCTTGCGCACAATGTGATTACCTTGAAGATTAAACCATTGCGAACAAAGTGCTTAACGTGTTCTCAGCAGGTCATGGTTGCTTATTGATTACAAAAGAGGACACTGCGGTATGATAATTTCATTGTCTAAATACGGCTTAATAAAGCATCTAGAACTTGCTTACCATAGCAAATTAATGGTTGTATGTTCGAGACACACACACATACCAATGGACGAGGGAACCTCCAGCTGGAATTACGTAATCAGTGTCATCAGCGTTGATTTACAGTTACTAGTATCAGAGTCTTGTTAAGCAGCACATGATGAATTCCCATGTCGCGGCGTGTTAACCCCTATGGTCCATACACGTCAACTGACACTTGCGACCTTGGGAGCTGCGTCAGATAATGAGCTCTCATCCTGCTGATGTCTCTAGTGTAGCCGTGGCTCTCTCCACCTCCTCCCTCTCATCCCTTCGCATTCTTTTCCACACGGTATTTCACCTGGCTTCGCCTTCCAGACTGAGCCAACAGTTTATTGGGGGCCTCGCTCGCGAACAGCCCAACACATTCACAAATAGATCCGTTTGTGGGTCAGCGGAGCAAGCTGGCTCTCAGCGCGGACACACTGCAACTGCCAGTATTTTTACCTTCGTTTCTTTTGCGAACTTCTGTTCGCTGGAGTCTGGGCCTGACATGTCCCAGGGATTCCGGATCTGAAGCCTTAATCACTGGTTGTCGTTTCAACCATATGGTTGTATTGTGCACAGTATCACTTGAAAGTTGTCACTGTGGGTAGGATGAAATAGCTGGTACCTCACAAAACAAAATATTATGTGACGTTCACCGATGTGACCGTTTCTAGTGTTCCAGGGAGAAAACTAAGCTTTATCGAAGTTGAAACTTCGTACGTAACGAACAACTGTTCCAAAGTAATGAGAAAATTTGTTGGTTTGGTACTTTTTCAGTCACATGAGGTGACTAAGACGCGCGCAATTCGCTTTTGATGTCAGATCTGCTCTTCTATCTCACTCGCCTTCCGTGTGTAATTACCATGTAAAGGATGTGGACTGACTATCGACAGCATGTCTTCCTTTCTTCTTTCCTGGTATCAACTCTTCATTCGCATTGAGACGGCCGGTGTGGCCGAGCGGTTCTAGGCGCGTCAGTCTGGAACCGCGTGACCGCTACGGTCGCAGGTTCGAATCCTGTCTCGGGCATGGATGTGTGTGATGTTCTTAGGTTAGTTAGGTTTAAGTAGTTCTAAGTTCTAGGGGACTGATAACCTCAGCAGTTAAGTCCCATAGTGCTCAGAGCCATTTGAACCATTGGCATTGAGTTCATAGTGTCTTATACTGTGTGCGAACATTGTTAACAAGTTTCCAGAACCGCGTCACATATGTTAGCTGACTCTAAGAGCAGTAATATTTTTTTTTGTATCTGCACGAAATTTAATACTGCCAAAAGTCCGTGGTCACATATATAGTCGGCAGAATAGAGGAAACTTTTCTTCAGATGTAAATTACGTTGATATAGAAAAGTCGACCAAAGACGAACGTGTTCAAATGGCTCTAAGCACTATGGGACTTTACCTTTGTGGTCATCTGTCGCCTAGAACTTAGAACTACTTAAACCTAACTAACCTAAGGACATCACACACATCCATGCCCGAGGCAGGATTCGAAACTGCGACCGTAGCAGCTGCGCGCTTCCGGACTGAAGCACCTACAACAGCTCTGTTACAGTGCCGGCGAACGTGTTCACGGCGGCAATGTTATACAGCTAGCTTGATTACAGGGCATTACATTGACAAACTTTCTGATGTGTTGATAAGTGTATAATGTATGGGGGCCCAAGTTATCACACTCTTAGACCTGGCATGTTGGAGTGAGTGGGGCAGCACGTAACAAACAGTTGTTATAATGACGATCGATATTCGATCCTCAATTTTATGAAACACTACGTTTAAGCAATACTGTACAGACTAGTACAACCTTTGTACTGTTGTTATTTCATCGCCCACGTAACTGTTAAAAATTTAAAAGCTTTATTTCCTCATCAATACGAATCCAACATGTACAGTGTGTAATGAGATGCCTTGACAGTGACGGTTTTGTTTGAATACGCTAATGCCAGTTAATCACTGGAATCACAACCGTCCAAGTACCTAGGGGTATTTCCACGGAACGGATTAAGTTGGGAACGACAGCTTGCTATTAATTAAGGAGAAAGCTTCCAGCAGATTGATATCCGTTGGAAGAATGCGTACAAAGCTTACGCAATTCATTCATTCATTCGTTCAAAGAACTCGTTGAATAATGTTCGGCAGCTGGAACCTTTTCCAAGTTAAAATGACGGAGGAAATAGAGGGAACTGAAAGAAGATCTCCACAGTTGGTCGCGCGCTTTTATAATCAGGGCAGGAGTATTCTAGAAATGCTCTAGTAGGGGACGAGAAGGCTTGACTTAAAATTCAGAGAGTCCTTGTTCGGAGCCAAATTATAGTACTTCTTCGTACATGTGTGACGCATAATTACCATGTAGGTAAATTTAGAGCAATTCGCACATACACAAAGGTTTAACGTCAGTCGTTTTGCCCACGCATAATGCGTGAATGGAGTAGGGAGCGTGTAAAATGGTTCAGGTGCACTATGTAATTTCCGCCACTGTATACTGTACGATGTGCGGAATGCTGATGTTTATTTTATACCTATACTACTCTATAGAAGACAGGGGCTCTAGTATAAAATGATTCATTGCAAACGTCGTTGTGCGGCTCATTCTAACCTAATGCTGTATACGATGCCACGATCAGCATCGTCGTGGTAGCCCTCCAAGCAGCCTCGCCGCCTGGATACGCCGTTGGGAGAGGTCTGTGTCAGTTGCGAAATGTTGGGCGGCGCCGGCAGACAGCGCACAACACGTCGGAGCGTGCGAACAGTTCCGTGCGTCGCTTCCGCTCCACTTCGCAGGCGGCGCCCGCATGCGGGCTGCCTATTCGAGCGCCGCAGCGGGCCGGAAGTTGCCACCTTGCCGCCGGAAACCAGACGGCCCGGCCCGGCCAGGCCAAGCCCGTCTGCTCTGGCAACGTCGCCCGTCCACCTCCGCTTTGTTAGGCAGAATTTTAGAATGCGGCATTGCTACTGGTTTTTTGTGTCCCCGAAAGTCAAGTTGCTAAGTCGCCTGATTATCAGTACGCTGATTGGACCGAAGAACTGACCAGACCGATGTCTTCCTTGTTCCAGAGTTACCCTGCCGATTTGCTTGTCTTCGTTAAGAAGACCTACCGTCCCTGTTTAGAACAGCAGCTGGTGCAGTTCTGGCAACGCATTCTCTCATCAGATCTATGTGGGATTCTGCCGGTTGTGACATGACCAAGCGGGGAAATGCTCATTGTGAAACTGAGCCCTCGAATTGTCATATCATGGAGATCCATTTATGTGCCCACTTTAATGACACATCATTAAGTGGAACAAAGCGAACGACTTTATCTCGACATCATGCCATACTGGAATTTGTCACTTGATCTCCGGCCATCAATTTCAGCTTACATTGAATCTAATTCTTTTATTGTTGCTGGTTTTCGCATCATTTCGTAAATACGGTCTTGAGTACCGGAATATCTCGACCTCCCGCAAAAATTTAGTATTTGGTGGAAGTAGTCCATGGGTGGGAACTGTTTCAAAGTAGTCAAATTTTTTTACGTTCAGTCGACGACTATAATGACTGACGTGATCATGCCGTGGCAGGGCATGTCTCTGATGCAGTAGTAGAACAAGGGAGGCAATATTTTCGATGCTGCGTGGTTTGAGGCGCTATGTCATGGATTGAGCGGCCCCTCCCGCCGGAGGTTCGAGTCCTCCCTGACTCTCTCTCTCTCTCTCTCTCTCTCTCTCTCTCTCTAGGTCTCATGCTATGGTGACCGTGAACGAGAGTGAGCAATGGTAGTGTCAGTTCTGAACTTTGATTCAACCCGTTAAAAAAGCTGAAATCGCAGTATTCAAAATGTGTGTGACCAAACTGCTGAGGTCATCGGTCCCTGGACTTACACACTACTTAAACTAAGTTGAACTAACTTACGCTAAGAACACACACACACACACACACACACACACACACACACACACACACACATGCCCGAGGGAGGATTCAAACTTCCGGCAGGAGGGGCCGCGAAATCGCAGTGACTTGACAGCACTACGGGGTCCGATGGAATCAGCTAGATATGGTGTTATATTTGCAGCTGTAACCCCCTTGTGGCTAGCTCCACATGTAACTCCTTGTGACTGAAAGGAAGCGTAAGTCATGCCCATTAATTACAAAGGTAATAGGAATTACATTCAGGGTTACAAATCTACATAACTGGCAGTTGTTTGTGATAGAATTTAAGAACGCATGCTAATCAACGCCCAAACATTTGTTTTTGGTGACTTACTATAAGCACACAGGTATACTGACTGAGGAAAGACTATCAACAGAACACACGTACATTAAACGCCTTGTAAGGAGAGCAATTTCTGCCTTATCCTTTGTAGCGTAATGTTCAGTATTCTACTTTTATTACGGTTTTTTACACTAACTGAATACCTTTCATGACTAGAACTTTTCACTTACATATTTTGTAGCAATTATATAATCGGAGATTCGTATTTAATCAAGTGCACAGAAAAAATAGCTGACAAGTGACGTCAGAATATTTCATATTGGTTGGCAGTCTTCGTTAAATAAGAATAGCACCGTAATGATACATTATGGAATGGAAATTTGAAGTTTTTTTGGTGGTGATAAATCCACAGGTTTTTGTATGGTAATTCATAAACCAGTTGTGACTTGACTAACAGAAATTTTTCGTCTCGTGATTGACCTGCTAAGGAGAAAATGGCAAAACGCCACGAATGTAATTATACAGGCAATGTTATTGATGTATTATATCCAGCGTTACCGAATGATATTGGATGTCTATCACTCGAAGTAAGAAGGTAATGAACTCCACAAAGTAGATTCATGTACACGCGTATATTCCCATAATAATATCTTATTAAAGGGGTTGTGCAGATGTGATAAAGTAACCCAAACTCTGCTTTCCTCGGTCATTTACTTCGCACAGTGCTGGTGGGCGGTTTCATTCATTTGCTTGTTTTTGTGCTACAACAGGCAAACATGTTCCGGTTTTCGGAGTTTCCATGCCTAACTAACTGTTACATGTTGAAAGGTAAACAGGATAACGCAGGATACTGGCGTAGACCTATCCTGTTATTTGGCACCACTTTCAGGGGAAAGCGAGGCACCGTTAAGCTTCCATTCCAGTAATGGCCTTTGAGTCCCGTTGGACGCACTTTATCCATCTTCCCTGAAATAAACTCCTCCGTTCTTTCCCTTGGATGAGGCATGCACATAGAACAACAGCAAAATCATTAAACATTATGTAGTGGAGAAAACGTTCTCTTTGAAGTGTTAGTGAAGACTTATAGTTCATTTTATTTGCAAAGATGTGTGTGATCATTTTGTGTTTCCGTTTTAGTTTTCTACGAAAAACCGCCTTTATTGTCTACAGAGTAGTGTTTTAGCGCTAGGGGTAGGCAAAAACGTATGGGATAGTCTGGAAAAGTCTGAAGTATTTGCAACATTCTATTACTCGCTACCTCGGTACAGCCATTACTCTTGCATCCATCCACTGCCTGTTTATCTTTCCCTGTGGCCTTTATTGAGGTGTACGTCATATACAGATTTATCGGATCTCTATGTACTGTACCTGTTATAAGCGGTTGTGAATATAGGTATATCTACAGGCAAAGAAGGGAGTCATCTACTACAACGGGAATTAGGGTCACTTACAGCAATGAGAGTGCATATGAGCAATTCATGTTTCCATAATCCAATATACGAATGACAGTTGCTGCGACAGATTAGAGATGGAAAAACTGATGTGTTTTGACGCTTCTTGATTACCAATGTCTTATAACTTCACATTCAAGTGTAATACCAGAAACTGGACATGTCTGAATGGCACCATATGTCTTCTAACAGGACGGTCAGTTCGTTCTGTACAGACCGTATGGCCACCTCTATCACGTGAGATTTGAAAAATGCCGCACATTTCATCGACCAGTGCCCACTTACGGGACAAGCAGGATTAAATTCCTAATACAGCCATTGTAATTCAGATTTTATGTGGTGCCATGGTTATTCCTTCAATAAACCTTGTCGATTATTTGCCTCGATCTCCTTTAACTGAGCTTTTGTTCGTCTGTAATGATTTTAACGGCTACTGAATTTTGACCTTCGTTCCTCCCGGTACACTAGACGGAAATTCTATTTAGGCCCCGAGGACTGCAGTATCTACATATATTTCACTTGTACTTCTCCGTCTCTCACCATTTATCGAGCTCTAGTGTCTAGGACAGCGTTTTCTACGATCACTACACGCAAGATCTCCGTGCCGCGCGTATTGTGTTTGGTTTACCAAAGGCTCGAAATGAACTCAAGAACTGTTCATAATCAGTTTTATGTGACATATCTTTAGATTGTGTTTTTAGGGAGGTTGTATATTATTGATGTGTGGTCAACATCGGATTAGTGGTTAGTGCTTTCACGTAGATTTAACGATGTCTTTGATCATCGCCATCTTCATAAATAACCAACAAAGAGAGAGAGCGAGAAAAAAAAGAAACGATGTAGAAGAAGACAGAAACTGGACCGCATGCAGCAAGTAATTGAGGCTATAGAGTGCAGTTGCTACTCTTGAGATGAAAGGGTTGGTGCAGGATAACAGAGTGGCCATCGTGTCTGACTGGTACACGTAGGACTAGGGTAGGTGTACTACTATTGCTAAAGATTTTTGTTCCTTATAGTAGTAGTGGCACGGGATATCCACAGTCGTGTATGACAAACGAGGAGCTACTTGAAGTACACGGTAGACGAAGCTACACTGGTATCGAAAAGCTAAAATTAACAGCTGTGAAAGCGGTGTGCTAACCATACACTCTTCCCCTTCCCTCCCCACGTGAACTACTGAGACGACAGTGTAAGAGTGACGTGCAGTCGGTCGGCAATCGCGTGGCCCTGCTGGGCGCTTTTAGCTACAAATATGTAATAAATCCAAAACTAGAACTCAATACAAACGATCCAGAAACATGCGCCGTATTCTGAGGAGTTGGGAGGAAATAGCTCTCTCGCGACGGAGAACGTCGTGCCGCAATGTCGCCCGCCTTTCCCCACTCGTCCCCCTCGCTCTACACGACACTTCCATTTGCTCTTATCGCCGTCGCGGTGGTGTCTCCCCGGCGGCAGACTTCCTGATCTCTGTCGCAACGTTACTCCAGCCGAACTGGCCAGTAACACTGTGGCCTACACATCTAGCGTCCCTTTCATTTTACGCCTTCTGGATCAGGATAAAGCTTCCGCTACTGTGTTCTCGTCTGGAGCGTTTCATTATTCTGGAGTAATATTCTGCCCTGTTTGCAGTTAATGCAGTAGAGGCGGGTAATATTGTTAACACATATCATATTTACGAAGCATGACGTGAAAGAATGATTCCAAAAATACTAAATTTCCAGCCAAGAAAATGCACCGTACTGTTTCTATGACCATATATGATAGATTAAATTTGGAAAAGGGATAAATATCACGGTCGGATACTATTGTTCGCCGATGAGTTTCTTGTTTTAAGTTCCCGAAATCGAAATAAGATTAAAGAGATAGGACGTAACTGAGGAATGAGACGCCAGGGCACTTTCTTCTCCTTTTTGTTTAAGCTTATATTTCAGACTAACTTAGCGTCCGCCGATTCGCTCGCGTAGTCTCCATGGTCCGCACAGTTAGGTTATCGAATTTTTGTGTTGCTCAGAAGTTGCAGTATCAGAATGGTTCAAATGGCCCTGAGCACTATGGGACTTAACTTCTGAGGTCATCAGTCCCCTAGAACTTAGACCTACTTAAACCTAACTAACCTAAGGACATCACACACATCCATGCCCGAGGCAGGAATCGAACCTGAGACC
Source organism: Schistocerca americana (assembly GCF_021461395.2). Lineage (NCBI taxonomy): Eukaryota > Metazoa > Arthropoda > Insecta > Orthoptera > Acrididae > Schistocerca > Schistocerca americana. Next base: position 449,381,628 of record NC_060119.1, on the reverse strand, counting down.
ATAGCGGTCACGCGGTTCCAGACTGACGCGCCTAGAACCGCACGGCCACACCGGCCGGCCTTACTAATGTCTATCTCGTTTCTTTTACTACCTTTAGACTTCTGATCAGCAGTGTTAGTGTGACTTCCTATTTGAGCTACAAGGAACCCCATGTCTCAGGCTCTTCTTTCAAAATTATGGAGGAGCGAATACAGTATTGCCTAGATGTTATCGCTAATCATTACACTTTATTTTCGTTTTCGTTGAACCACACTCCAATGGAGTGTTACAGGATTATTACTTTCCACAGCAAATATAAATGACCTAGTAGATTACGTCGAAGCTTTTTGCGGATAATGCTGTTGTATAAGAGAAGTCGCTACGCTATAAAATTGTAGCAAAACGTAGAAAGATCTGCACAGTATTGACATTTGGTGCAGGTATTGGCGCAGTTGACCCTCAACATAATCAAATGTAGGATATTGCACATAAACAGGGAGAAAGGCCTCATATTGTATGGCCGGCGCGATGACCAAGCGATTCTATGCGCTTCAGTCCGGAACCGCGCGACTGCTACGGTCACAGATTCGAATCCTGCCTCGGGCATGGATGTGTGTGATATGGAGATTCATTGGAAGAATCCTCAGGAAATTTAGTCCACCCCTGTTCCACCAATACTTGAACATTGCTCGTAATCTAGGTTCCGTATCAGATACGACTTAATTGTGGAAATAGAGAAGACCCACAAAAGGGAAGCACGTCTCGCCACAGATTCATTTAGTAAAGTGCTCCTAGATGCTCACTCAACTCCAGTGGCAGGTGCTATAAGAGACCCGTTGTGCATCTTGGCGTGGTTCGCGCTGTTAAAATTCCATAGAATTCCATAGAAGAGTCATGTAATATATTGATTCCATCTATTTTTATGTCAGGAGGAGACCTTGAAGGTAAAGTCAGAGAGTCTCTAGCGCAGTCAGACTCTTACCAAAAATGGTTCTTCCCATGGGCCATTCGCAGCTGGAAGAGAAAAGGTGAAGGGGGCGGGGGGGGCGAGAGTGAGACTGGTGTTGTACCCAGAGTACCCTCTGCCACATACCGCAACGTGGCTTGTGGAAGAGAGATGCAGATATCTTGTAAACTTGTGTAGATACATCATCATCCGTACCAGACCGTTGTAGTTGGCCAGTTTTGAAACAGTAACATGCCTTATGGGTAAAATATTCCTTTCGTATGTGAAACAGTGATGTCCTCCACATGCGAGCTGCGTCCGCCCACCACACGAGGCGCCCGTATGTAGGAAGATACGGCGCACCGCGGGCTGTCGTAATAGGGTTAATGCTCGACATGTTGTCGCAGGCTGTATGGAGTTACACAACGAGCCGGGCGTGTGCGGGGGTGCGCGCTGTCTGTTACGCAACCGGCGGAGCGCTCGTCATTCGCTCTTACGTAAGCGACCGCTGACGCCTGGGGGGGAAAAAAAGGAGGAGAACGAGGAGGATCATCCAGCGCGCGTGTTTGTCGCTACAGCTGTTGACACCCGCACCGCACTGCCATCACCTGTGCTCTGACACGTTTGAGCAGCCAAAAAGACCAGTCGATACAATAAAATAGACATGCTCCTGTAGTACTCGCCTGCTACTCAGCTAACTTTTAACGTTGTGTCGACATGGCTTTTGCTACCACTATAATAGGGTATATGTGGCCACGCTTAACACTGGCTGTATGACTCTGAGATCGCGCAGCTACTTTTAAGTTCAGTAAAAACAGCCTTGTAATACTGTTTATTGTTGTAATGTCCGAGGCAATGACGGTCTGAAAAACTGTCGTTTTTGCCTATTCAGAGACTAATTTGATTCGTTATCCATGTTGCGTGGCTCAGCATTTCCCTTATTTTGATGTTCCGGTATGCGAACCGTCTATTGAGGAGTGATGCTCACGACACATAATTATATACATTTCGCCATTTTTTTAATCACTGCTGAAAGATTTATGTCTCTGGTCGCCGTGTATTCATCTATGTGTAATAGTATGACAGCACCGAACATTTTATTCTGAAGACTAACATAATACAGAGCGAGGTGTTGCAGTGGAAACTTCATTAGGTGAAAACAAGGTAAAATCATCTGCCCATCCTGATTTAGATTCTATATCATATTCCTAAATCAACTGAAGCAAATTCCGTAGTGGTTTTGTCGCGTTCTGTTTCCTTTTTCATTCTCGTCCTGTCTGAGTTTGTATTATGTTTCTATACCTTGATTAAAATGGGACTGGCACTTCGGTGATCCGAGTGATAGGGCCCAGCAGCCACTTATTCCTACATCGCCACGTGCTGAGTCTGATGAAGCGTGGTTGGCATCACGGCAGTGACAGTCACCTGCCACTGCACGCGGTCAGTCACCAAGCTATTTTAATCGAGCTATAGTGGCTATCCCATATGTACGGAGTATTACAGTTTAACATCCCATCTTGAAACGGAATGTGTGCATCGGGGGATATTTCGTAGCAAGCATCTTTGGACTTCATGCGCCACCCACGCAGCTCTATTAATTCAGTTCTTGTTCTCGTCGAGACCTCTTTTCTCCACGTACTTCTTTTTCCAATCACATTTTCGTATCGTTTTTTGATCATTACTTGTCTGTTGATATGCTTGACTTCACTTTCCGGTAGCCTTCATTTTCTGTTTGAAGGCTATTCTGTTCACCATATCTTATGACGCCACTCAGCTCAATTTTAAGCCCTGAAACTTTGTTTTGTTTCATCGTAATATGCCCCTAGAGAGTTCCCAAACTTGTGTCCCTCAGGCAGCTCTTGTCCGTGTACATTACTTCGTCTAAGAAGAGCAATGCTCTTTTCCAGGAAGTATTTCTCTTTCCCACTTTTCATGCGCCTACTCTTTCTAACTAGTCTTCCAAATTTTTGACTAGCCTGAAGATATTCCTCCCAATCCTTCATTCGAGGTCCCTGTATCATGTCATCAGTCTCTCATAGTTTTCCTATCAGGATTTTTGGTATATGCAGAATCAGTTGGAGTAAAATGAATGGTAGTGTCATATATATTTGCCCTCTCTTGTTATTTGCGGTCAGATCTAACAGAATAAAAATCACCCTGTCGGGTATCTGCTGTGTAAGCTAGTGGGTAAATTGCCAGACTATTATCCCGCGATTTCAATCCTCGGTCGGTCCAATAATCCATTTTTCTGTAATGTATTTCTTCTTTCGCCTTGGGTGACTATGTGCCTATATAAAAAAATTATAATTTTCAACGTGGCTCGGAGTTCGCGTTAAACTCAAGGTCCTCCCTTTTTAGTCAGGAAGGGTCGGAGGAAGATATGAGCATACTACCTGTCATTGGACCATGCCTAGTAAAGCACTGTGGTGTTCCTGCCAGCTTTCATATTGAAGCTACCGCTTTGCTATTATGCGGACCATATTTAAGCAAAGGGCGCTAGTAACCTCGCTGTTAGCGATCTAAATCCACAAACGCACTCTCATATAACTGAACATCTCGCTTTAGACTCCATGCAGTTATCGTTCCGGTTTCATCAAAATGAAGACTGTGGTTCATTCCACGGAAAGACGAGGAAAATGCCTATATGCTGCAGAATAGACTATAAACTGCATCCAGCACGTGATTAACATGTATGAGGTATATTATTTACAATAGGAAAATTTACCGTTTGCTTAACGACACGCGAAAGTGCTATTCACTTTCGAGTTTTAGGTCAACTAGTATACAGAAATATCTCTGGAATGTTGCTAATATTTTGCCATAGTTTGATTTCCGTCTTAGTTTTCTCAATAGTGAGAAATGAAACAGGTTGTGAAGGAACTGTTCCGATCGAGGCTTGCCAGTCTCGTAATGTCAGGTTTTAAGCGTTTGTCCTCAAGTAATAGTCCACCTTTCTCCGCTGCACCATGTTGCCTGTTATTACTGTGTCTCGAGGAAAAAGCAGAGAGTTACGTACGGCTGTAGCTCCTCCCTCCATGTTAGTCGTGACACTAGAGAGGAACACAAACACCGCGCTGGGTCTGTGGTGGTGTTGCGTTGGCCTGACAAGAGACACAACAGCGTAGTTGCGTTCCGACAGATCCCTGTCGCCCGGAACCAGACCATAACATTTGACTGAACGCACGCGGCCTTCACTTGTCAATCGCGCCGAGGCGGTCAGCACACACTTCTTTTTTCCGCGTCCTCCGTCCCCCCCTGTACGCCCTCTTTACCTTGGCTGGCTCGTTTCCATTGTCGGTATATTATGAAAGCCTTTTGAGGAAGCGGAGTTCCTTTGAGCAACGCTCTTCACGGTGTATTTCTTTCTTTCCTTTCCTCCCTCCGCGCTTTTGAACTTTTGTAGGGGGTACGCTCCGGGGAGCCGCACGGCTCCTTTTCATTGTGTCCGTAAATAAGGGCCCCGGCCGGTCGCCTCGTCGCTGTGAATTGGTTACGGTTGGCGCAGGTCAGGGCAGGCGGCGCGCGCGTGGGCTCAGAACGCGAGCGGGGACTCACGAGAGCGACACGACACACGGTGTCCCTATGCCTGGCTGACCTGCGCAGGTGAGTACCGCCGCCTCGTGCCTCGGGACGGCTGTCCACACCTACAGCTGATACCTCCTACTTACTGCAAAACTTGGATGCTGCAACCTGCACGACTCTTGTTTTGTCGCTTTTGTGGATCCTGTCGGTCGCTGTCATGGCCAGTTATCTGATGACTGCATCGTGCTCCGGTACACCGATAAAGCCTATTATACACGGTCGACTTCGTTGTCACTCTGCTCAAGACAAGTGAGTGTACTGCAGCGCCCCTGGCGTTTGACTCCTGTACTGAGTCTTCTCTGTTTCGCGTGGTCATTTACGTTTATACGTCAGCGCAAAAATTGCGTGTGATATGAGAGCTACCGTCTGCGTGCAGTTTGACATTTGGACTGTGAAAGTGAGTTTATTAGGGAATATGGTGTTTACCAAAAAATAGTACATAATGCAGGAACAATCAAGGATAATATAATTTGTGACCAAAGGGGAATTCATAGCGGACATTGTCAAAGATCGCATATATATATATACCTTACATTTATGAGAACTGAAAGAATTGGAAACGTGTCATCCAAATATTTCACAAAATACAATGTATATGTTCGAGAATATATATACTCACAAACAAGTCAAACAGTATCTAGAACGCAGTTTTCGTGCTAAGTGCCATAAACATCGAAAATTACCTTTCTCGACAAACAATTCTGACTTCATCACTTTCGAAATAACTTTCTTTAAAACACCTTTATCTGTGTACGTTCCTACTTATGCACAGTGTTGGCGTCTTCTCTGTAAAACGTAAATGTCCTTATGCTTTCAGACAGTTCGTCTATCTTGTAGGGGAACACTAGTAGAAATAAAATATCAGGACTCTGTGTAACTTTTCAGTGTGTCACGAAAACAAACCAGACAACACAATAAAGATTAAGGAGACACGAATACACAAAATCAATTTTTTTAACGGGAGTGAGTTTGACCAGAATAGGTTACTTTCCTATGCTAGCAGATGCCGCCACAGTTGCCTGTTTCTGCGCATGCGCAATGTGCAGCATACTCGGAAATTTAGAACTTCACACTCTTCATGGTCTGTAGATCATTGACGTTAATCACACACTCGCGTCGTAGTTTATTGCTAATTTACAGGCAGGCACTTTAAAAGGTGCATGCATTTTCAGTAGTCGATTTTTACCAGAAAGTCTCTCGTATAAAAACCTTAACGTCGTTTTACAACCACCACTACTTTTTTTCCTAGTTCGAAACTAGTCACTTGAAGTTAAGCATTTCGTCCGCAGTGATCTCTCCAGATCTGTGAGCTGATGATTAGTACGACTTAGTGGAATAGTGAGGCATGATGGTAATGACTGTGTTACATGATTAGAGTTGTAAAACTCCCATAGTCAGCGTAGGCGACGGTAGTTTTGCTAGTAGCTTTGGCCAGTTAAGATAATAACTGCGTTACCTGTACGTTAGATGTGTTGCATAACCCATTCGATGTTACCCCCTTTCGATCGCTTTGTTTGCAGATGGGATCAGTCGGTTACTAGATTCCGGCAGCTATGAGCCGTTTAGAAAGTGAGGTAGGACCTATGAAGGGCCGCGTAACTTAGGGAACATTTTTGTCCTACATAGTTATCCTCCTGTCTGTTACTTAAAAATAAACAATATTTACCCCAAAATTGAAATCGTCAATGTTTAATATTGGTTTTATTCAAAAATTGTTAATTTGCAACGTGAAACAGAGGGCTGTTGTAGCAAAAATAAAAAAGTACCGTTTGTCATAATGCGCTAGAAAACTCAATTTCTTAAAAAAAACTCCAAACAAAAACATCGCTTCAATACTTCGTCAAGCCTGTATAAAACATGTTCCTGTTATTCATAAGCAACTTTCGCACTTACCAGTAAATAATATGAAACGTTGCCTTTGACCATACTGAAGAAACGTTCTACTGCTTACAAAATAAGAAAAATAATTTTGTGGATTGTTTGATGTTTTTGCATGTAAACTGATCTTGTATCAAAAGTAATTGCGTTGGTTACTCAAAAGCGCAGAAGTTATGCGATCAACTAATTTTTATTACTTATAAATGCAATTTATATCTTTTAAGGATACAAAATACTCAGTGGACTAACATGAACGACGTGCGGTTCTAATTAAGTGCAAAACAAACAAACAAAACAGAAGTCGGCGGCTCCCAGTTTCTCTCACACACACTCATTTATGTTTCTTTCCCTACCAGAACTACCTGTAATCCTACCCTTTACTACGTCATTTATGTACCACACTAAAACTGCGTAATAATAGTGTTGATAGACTGCAACTTTAGAGGCGATGCAACGCTAACAACGGAATCGTACGAACTTCCCATCACCGATTTGATACGTACTGACAGGTTGTGTAGGGCGCGACTAGGACATCGACATGTGTAAACAGGAAGACGCGACTCTCAACCGATTTAGACAAAATAGAGTCTGAAAAATTCAAATATACTTGGAATGGTCGGCAGTATCCGAAGAGTCGGCAGTTGAGAGATTAAGCACTTAGTTTCGTAGTCGTTTAGTTTAATAAGCTAAGGATTTTGGATCAAACACCGCTGTTAATTTTTTTTTTTTTTACTGGTAGGTGATATACATTATTAAACGACTACAAAAATCTGCGTATATTTAAGAAGAGAATAGGGAGATAGATTCTAGAGAAGACTGTATAAAAGTTCTGTGATCGTATATCATAAGTTGTATGTTAAAATATTTAGTTGTACACTTAGATGTGCCGATTGTGTGGTAGCCGAAAACTGTTTATGAGTATAAACTAAGTTTGTGTTGCAATAGACACATTGAAAGAAAGATGCAAATGTAAAAATTTGGCAATCATTACACGTGCTGTTGGCGTAATGAACACTGTGTTTCTGCGATCAGTACCATCTTATTCGTGCAGTGCTCCATAGGAGAGACATTATACTGTTTACACAAGTAGAAACAGTAATTTTGATTTTACTGAAAGTACCCGTATATCTTGTTCTTTAATTTCCAGTTTCATTACGAAGAAATGTCTCCTTTATTGAGGGTAAAGATTATGGAAATAAATGAATCATTAATTCGTGATAATGTGCAGAGTCATAATAAATATGTGCTTAGAATTACGTGGGAATTAAAAGAAAAAAATGTACCAGCAACAAGACGCGATCCCGAGACCTCGCGGTAATGAATCTAAGCGCTTATTGACTCGGCTGCGGACTCTTCGATGCTAGCGAACATAGGAATTACATAAGCACGCCTAAAATATTCAAACTTTATTTTCTCGAAAATGATTGAGGGTTGCGTATGCCTGTTGACGTCTGTTGAAGTCTTAGTCGTGTTCTACAGACCCTGCCATGCTAATATGAATCAAATTGGTGAGTGGCGGTTTGTACGACCCCTTGTAAGGCATCGAGTGACGACGTAGTTCTGGGCAAATTCTTGTCTCCCATTGAAACTTAATCCCCGCCGATACAGTGTCACACATTTAATACAGCGAAGAAGGAGAAACGTGCTTGGTTTCCATTCAAGTATTTTCGTCTCGGATAAAAATGCCAGTTACAGATCAACGTCTGTACAAACAGATAGACAGACATTACCATAGTCTACGACGTATTTAAACCTTTTCTTGTTTATATTTCACCGGTGGCAATTCAAATATCAAAGACAATAATTTCGATAATGCAGTGCCGTGATTCTACCTCTAAAATCTTGTGTAAGACAAAGCATCTGGGCGGTACGTTTCTTGGTCCCTCTGCGTTATTAACTCAACCTTTTTTCTGAAAATGAAAAGAAGTATCACATGACATTACGTTGTTTTTTATATATATATATATATATATATATATATATATATATATATATATATATATATATATATATATATATATATAGCCATTGGCGCCTTACCTTTTATTCTGTAGTCTTTTCCGGCCCCATTTGCTTCCTCTTTCATTTCTTATTAACACACTTTTTATGTGTAACGGTGACTGCGATAATACGCCCGAGCAACTGTTCACTGTTCAAATGGTTCAAATGGCTCTGAGCACTATGGGACTTAACAGCTGTGGTCATCAGTCCCCTAGAACTTAGAACTACTTAAACCTAACTAACCTAAGGACATCACACACATCCATGCCCGAGGCAGGATTCGAACCTGCGACCGTAACAGTCGCGCGGTTCCGGACTGCGCGCCTAGAACCACGAGACCACCGCGGCCGGCAACTGTTCACTGTACATCCTACTTAAGACTCTCTTGCCAGTGAGGCTCTGCAACACAACACAACACTGAGGTATACTGTGACACTTTGATGGTATGGTACGTTGTTCTGTATTTGCCGAACTTTCAGCAGCTATTTTCAACCAATCTTGATTGACCGTTGTCTTTCCTTTATTCCGAAAGATGTCGTAAGCTTCATGTTTGCCTGCTCTCCCTCCCCACCCTCAACACACGTTGATGTACAGGATAACAAAGACACTGACCTGAAAAATTATTTTTGGCGTTTCGAATCAATGTAAAACATACAACAAAGTGATCATTAAACAATCTCTCCGAACATCAGAAAACGCAAGCGCAACGCTTATTAGCTCTGCAAATGAAACTGGAAAAGCCATCCTTTCTGAACAATATCAAAAGCGACCTCAGTCTTCAATCTTTACGGACTTCCTGGTGTGCTTACGTTACTGCTTGCAGTGTCGCGTGTATGCAGTTCTGCGGGTGATTTCTGAATGAACTGATAGCGGGACATTTGGATTCTCGGACTCCCATTTCTTCAGCCCGTGCAGTTACGTCAACTCAAAGTATATTCGTCATTAGGTACCAGTAAATTACATTACAATGAAATTAAAAAAAAAAGATGCAGCAGTAGAACTACAGATAATCAGTTCCATTTGATAGTTGGTCTCCAGCTTGATGGATCATATTTCATTATATAATCAATATATATAGGGCCCTGTGCAATAGAAACTGCTCTAACGAATAATAAAATAATACTATCGTGTTCAATTCAATTTCCAGTATTAAGTTCAAAATGTGTATATGTTTAACATAAAAACTACTGGGCAATCTTCTGTAGGCATGTTAAGCAGCTCAGTGCAATGATTGAGTGAGTGAGTGAGAGAGAGAGAGAGAGAGAGAGAGAGAGAGAGAACTGACACCATTAATCCTGCAGGGCTGTCCATAAATAGATAAGAGTACGAGGGGGTGAAGATATCTTCCGAACAAAACATCTCAAGACATCACAGATATGCTGTATAATGTTGATGTCTGGGGAGTTTGGTGGCCAGCGGAAGTGTTTAAACTCAGAAGAGTGATCCTGCAGCCACTTTGTAGCAATTCTGGACGTGTGAGGTGTCTTATTGTCCTGCGGGAATTTCCCAAGTCCGTCGGGATGCACAAAGGATATGAATGGATGCAGGTGATCAGGCAGGATGGCTACTTACGTCTTACCTGTCAGAGTCGTATCTAGAAGTATCAAGGTTCCCATATCCCTCCAACTGCACACGCCCCACACCATTACAGATCCTCCACCAGCTGGAACTGCCCCTGCTGACATGCAGGATCCATGAATTAATGAGGTTGTCTTCATGCCCGTACACACCCATCCGCTCGACACAATTTGAAACGAGACTCTTCCGACCAGGCAACATATTTCTAGTCATCAGTAGCCCAATGTCGATGTTGATGGGCCCAGCCGAGGCGTAAAGCTTTGTGTTGTGCAGTCATCGAAGGTACACGAGTAGGCCTTCGGCTCCGAAAGCCCATATCGATGATGGTTCGTTGAATAGTTCGCATGCTGACACTTGTTGATGGCTCGGCACTGAAATCTGCAGCAATTTGCGGAAGGATTGCACTTCTGTCGCTGTTGGTGCCGTTCTTGCAGGGTCTATTTCCGGCCGCAGCGATGTCAGAGATTTCATGTTTTGTCGGATTCCTGATATTCACGGTACACTCGTGAAATGGTCGTACGGGAAAATCCCCACTTCATTGCTACCTCGGAGATGCTGTGTACCGTCGCTCGTACGCAGACTATAACACCACGTCCAAACTCATTTAAATCTTGATAACCTGTCATTGTAGCAGCAGTAACCAATCAAACAATTGCGCCAGGCACTCGTTTTCTTATATAGGCGTTGTCGACCGCAGCGCCCTCTTCTGCCTGTTTACTTATCTTTGTATTTGAGTACGCATACCTATACCAGTTTCTCTGGCTCTTAATTGTGTGAATAAACTTTTAATGGCGTGTTAACAAACCCCGCATCACTCCCAATTAATTGTGGACTCATTATTAATTCTGTTTTCTGTGAAACTCGACTATTCAAGCAAATCATTGAAGAAGGATAAATATTTATTTGCGTAATTTATTTATCGCTGTGTGTTATAGTAGGTTGTGAAAGACCCAGTTACAGCAAGTGTCAGTTTATAACAGCTGTTGTCTGTAATTTGTTTCCCCTTCTAATCGATAAACTTCTTCCCATTGCTTAATAGTTAATGACTGGAGACAAAAGATAAACACTTTGTCGATATTGCCATCCTGACGGTGTGGAACACGGAAGACATGAAGTAACAGAGCCAAGATTTGAAAGTCAACTGCGGTGTTTCGTTGGAAAGCAAAATGATAATATTGCAGCCTGTGAACTAGTGCTCGATGGCAACTCTACCAGTGCATGAACACTGCTTACTACGTATAGTAGGTTATCACTGAAATTCGAACAAAAATAATGAAGTGTCGAGAACAAACGAACTCTTACTACGACCACTCCCAGGTGCATTGCTATCTTGAAAGTGAGTTGATCGTTCGGCTGCTAGGATGACGCCGCAGACGAATAGAAACAGGTGATGGTGTGGAATGCCCCGCGGTGGCAGCCAGCCGCGAAGAGGTGAGAGAAAGCGTTACGGTACCCCAGGCGCGCCGAGAATACCGATGGTGCTCAGCCGGCGATGAAGGACACGCCAGCGCCAGGCCGTGACAGAGAACTACAGTAGCGAGCGCGCCGCGGCGCCGTGTCGCAACGCCGATCCCATCTGCGGCCTGTCTGCTCCCAGTGCCTTTCCCACACCTCTCCTGTGCTGAAGTGGAGCACGTCGCGATTCACACACATTTTTACTGCGAGCAGCAGTCTGCGCCGGCCGGAGTGGCCGTGCGGTTCTAGGCGCTACAGTCTGGAGCCGAACGACCGCTACGGTCGCAGGTTCGAATCATGCCTCGGGCATGAATGTGTGTGCTGTCCTTAGGTTAGTTAGGTTTAATTAGTTCTAAGTTCTAGGCGACTGATGACCTCAGAAGTTAAGTCGCATAGTGCTCAGAGCCATTTGAACCAACCAGCAGTCTGCGGAAAAGAAAAGAAGTGGCGTTGGCACAGGCCGTGTGGACGTGTCTAGAACTTTTAAATTATGAATGCGCGGATAGAGTTGGTGCTGATTTTATGCTGGTGATAGGTCAGTGATATGTATGTCGAATGGTGGGTTTCTGGTCTTAATTCTGATTTGGGGGAAAAATTGATGTTCAGTTTCACATGTAGATTTGTTACACACCTGATGTAGTTTGACGCATGAGTTATCATAAAATTTTAATGGGAGGTGGCATATTGGGTATTCACTCAGCTTTTACAACGGATAGGGTGTTGCTGTGTGCACTTCCACCGTGCAAAGTGCAGTCGAACGAAGTCGCAAGAAGCGGAGTGTAAAACACAGTGCGGCCATCGAGAAAATGTCACTAAACTATTTAAGGGTTTGCTGGGTAGGTCATTTTGGAAAGAAACAGACTATTTCTTTCGCTCATCCTAGTCCATTCACAGTTTGTACTCTTTCTTAATGGGCTATGCTATGAGCACTTCAGTAACACACTTTAATGATCCTTCTGTTATTGTCGAAGAACAATACTGTTTGCTGGTCTGCAGCTGTAGATTTATGGTATTTGTTTGTTTCTTTTTTAAATACGTATAAAATAAAAACAAAGCGGAACTGAGGAACATCTGATTATAAAACAAAAAAAAAAAGAACGTCAGTATTACCATTACAAGTCATAACGGTACATTCGACATCCGTAAAACACACGAGACCGTGCCGTAGTAATCTTGCGCCTCTTTTTCGATTATTCATTGAAATATATTTTGTTTGTATGTAGCAATTAAAATATATTGCGATCTTAAGCGGTAGCACAAACTCAGTAAAAACATCATATCAACAGATTTAAATGAAAGAAAAAAAATTCGGCTATTCAACGCCGGCATCATCGTTACAGCTTAAAACCATAAAATTGGCCGGAGTGGTCGAGCGGTTCTAGGCGCTACAGTCTGGAACCTCGCGACCACTACGGTCGCAGGTTCAAATTCTGCCTCGGGCATGGATGTGTGTGATGTTCTTAGGTTAGTTAGGTTTAAGTAGTTCTAAGTTCTAGGGGGCTGATGACCTCAAAAGTTGAGTCCCATAGTGCTCAGAGCCATTTTGAACCATAAAATTGTTTCAGTGACCTAGCCTATGGAGGATTCAATTTAGAAGTAGCTTGGCTGTTAAGTTGGTTAAATGATCCATATAACTGTCGTCTGCTACTGGTCCAGTCTTTTTTGAGTCTAAACACGTAACGTATCTGCGCAATGGTAAGGTACGCGTGTATTTGTCTAAATTCTCACTGTTGACTGTTGTCCGGATTTCACGTTAGTTGATAGGCCCCATGTAACTGGCTGCGTGAGCAAGTTATCAGGTGGGATGAATCTTCAGTAAGATAACGCCTAATAGACGAAATTGAGGTTCAAACAAATCTTCGGGTTAAAATTTACTGACTGCGTTACATCACGTAAGTGCATAGTCTGGCCTTCCTCACCCACCCTTCTTCCATCTCAACGAAGTGCCAGCTGTCGCATAACAAAGACCTCATGTGTTGTTACTTTAGAGAAACGTGCGAAGTGCAGACATTCAACCTCTCGTATCTCCAATTCCCACTCTGACTAATTCGATACCGAGCCTGATGGCGCAGTGGTTAGCACACTGGACTCACATTCGGGAAGACGACGGTTCAAACCCGCGTCTGGCCATCCTGATTTAGGTTTTCTGTGATTTCCCTAAATCGCTTCAGGCATATGCGAACATGATTCCTTTGAAAGGGAACGGCCGACTTCCTTCCCCATCCTTCCCTAGACCGATGGAACCGATGACTTCGCTGTTTGGTCCCCTCTCCCAAATCAACCAACCAACCAATTTTACGTTCATTGTGTTTCCTTGCTTTTTTATCATTTTGTTTTCCGTCGAAGTGTAATGTAATTTTTATTTTTTTCATTTATTTATGTTTTGTCGCCTGACTTTGTCAAAGACAATGTGGAAAAAAATTGTCGCTGCCGTCTAGTCATTGTTTTTATTGTCTTTCGTCTCCCCAAAAAGTGAAAGAACACTAGCCGCGTTGCAAGCAACGCTGGCGATGAACACGTATTCGTTGCATTTTATATGCACATGGTGTTTAGGAGGAAACCGGCATACGGCAGGAGGTGATACCATGCATTATTCTTTTTGAAGGGAGCATCTTGTAGACAAGTGCTATATTCTTAATTGTGTCCGACATACATCTATTCGAATTCGTTGGTAGGCGGACTATACATATTCTATTAAATGAAGGGCTCGTCTCCAGTTCACAGATATATTTCAGTGTAATTTTCTGTAGCTATGTTGACAGATGCAGTGTTCATTATACCAGATAGTCTTCTTTAATTCGAACGCAGATATTTAAAACGTGAGCAATAAATGATTGTCTTGTTTGCAGCTTTTTTAACTGTTATCTTCCTTCTTGAACTATTCACCGTGATGGCGTAATGGTAAGACATTGCACTCGCTGTCGGCTGGACAGTGGTTCAAATGTTTACCGTCAGTCAGATTTAAGTTCTCTTTGGTTTTCCCCTAAATCCTATAAGGCATAATTCGGACTGGTTTCTTTGAAAATCACACGACCGACTTTGTCCCTCATCCTCCCACAAACAGAGGTTATGCTCAGTTTTTTCTGTAGTTGGTGGGCCCACAACTTGAAGATATTTTTCGAAAATCGTGTCGCACACCATTACCTGGTTTGAAAAGCTGTATTATACCAATTTCGATTATCACCAATCGTTCTTAATAACAGGAAGTTTTTCCAATTGCTGTATCGTGATGTTCAATCCAAAGACTCGCTTGACCAAGCTCTCCGCGCTTTCTCAAACTATCTTGGGCAAGCCTCTTTATATCTGCAAAACTGGTACACCCTACATTCATTTGAGCCTATGTACTGAAATAAAGCCTTGATTTCCCTCTGCAAATGTTACCCCCACAGTTCGCTCCATTACGAAATTAACGAGTCCTGGATGCCCCAGGATGCCTCTTATCAACAGATCCCTTATTTTACTCAATTTGTCCTTTACTTTATTCAATTTGTGTCATAAATTTCTGTATTCCCCAATTTTATTCCGTAAGTACATTTCTTATTCGATTTACCCCTTTTATAGCACCAGATTTAGAAGCTTCTATTCTCTTCTTGTCTGAGCGCCTATTGTCTACGTTTTACGCCTGTGCGATGCTACACTCTAGACAAATAACTTTAAAAAAGAATTTGTAAAAATTAAATTGGTATTCTATATTAACGGATTTCTCTTTTTCAGGAATGCTTTTCTTACTGTTGCCAGTCAGCATTTTGTATCCTCTCTGTTTTGGCAATCGTCAGTTATTTTGCCGCCCAACTAGCAAAAGCCATGTACTACTTTTAGTGTCTGATTCCCATAGCAACACCTGATTTAAACGGCTACATTCCGTTACACGTGTTTTACTTTTGTTGATGTTAATCTTGTAATCTCTTTTCCAAGACACTATCTATTCCATTCAACTGCTCCTCGAAGTCCTTTGCTGTCTCTGGCAGAATTATGTCATCGGCAAACCTCAAAATATTTATATCTTCTCCCGGAACTTTAATACCTACTTAAAGTTTTTTCTTTAGCTTCCTATACTGCATAGCAGATAAGATACAACCTTGTCTCACTCCCTTCTCAAATACGGCTTCCCTTTCATATCCTTCTACTCTTAAAATAGCAGTCTGGTTTCTGTATAAGTTGTAAATAACCTTTAGGCCCTTGCATTTTATCCCGGCTACCTCCAGTATTTCAGTGTGTGTAGTCCAGTCCACATTGTCAAGAGCTTTTCCTAATTCTGCAAATGCTATGAACTTCGATTTGCCTGTATTCAATCTGTTTTGTAAGTTAATTCGTAGGGTTAGTATTGCCTTCCGTGTTCCTTTACCATTTTCTACAATCTTCTGTAAATAATTCGCGCTTATCTTTTGCGACCATGGCTCATTAAACTTTCGGTAGTATTTACACCTGTCAGCACCTGCCTTCTTTGGAAATTGAATTATTGCATTTTTCTTGAAATCTTAGGGTATTTCGTTTGTCTCATACATCTTGCTCAGCAGGTGTAATAACTTTGTAATGGCTGGCGCTTCTTAGAATCTCAGGATTCCTAGGGAATGTCATCTATTCCAGTGGCATTGTCTCTACTGAGGTCTCACGGTGATCTGTCAACTTGTTCTCGCAGTATATCATCTTCCATCTGTTCTTCAACTACTTCGTCTTCTCTTTCTATAGTATTGTCCTCAAGTTTGTTCCTCTTATATAGACCCTTTACATATTCCTTACACGTTTCCGCTTTCCGTTCTTTGTATATACTGATTTGCCATCTGAGCTCTGAATATTCATACAGCTGCTTTCCTTGCCTTCAAAGGTTTCCATAATTTTTTTAGGCAGCATCTATTTTTGTTCCTAGATATGTATGCTTTTACAGTCTTGCATTTGTTCTCTAGCAATTCCTGCATAGCTATTTAACACTTTCTGTCAGTCTCATTTTTAGACGCCTGCGTTCCCTTTCGGCTGCTTTATTTGCTGTATATTTTTTCCTCTCGTCAACTTAAAATTTTTATTCTTTTCGTGTCAGGACTATTTATCGTTCACGTTTCACTTCCGTACAAGGCTACGCTCCCGAGAAATACTTTCAGAAATGCTTTTCTTGCTATTACCTGTCTGCGTTTTATATCGTACCTAGTCTGGCCATCATCCATTCATTACTTTGCTGCTGAAATAGGAAACCTCTCTGCTACTTTAGTGTCTCATTTTCTAACCTAATTCCCTTAGCATCTCCAGATTTAATTATTTTACATTTCTTGATGTTTATCTTAAAATCTGTTTTTTCGAGACCGTATTTACTCCGTTCAGCTGACATACTAAGTCCTTCGCCGCCTGTGGCAAAATTACAATGTCATCAGTTAAACCTTAAAGCTGTTATTTCTTCTCTCTGAACTTTAATTCCGTTACCAAATTTTTGTTGGGTCTGTTCTCTGCTTATTCAGTGCACAGATTGTGTGGAATAGATTATCACGCGTACAGTTGAGACTAGTGCAAACAACAAACGGGCTGCCCGGATACTTCCGTTACAAACCTCTAGGAGATGTAGATGGAAGTAAGCACATCATTTTTTGAGTAAGAACCCACGTCCAGAAACATACCGTTCCTGTTCTGCGACTGTTTCAATTCAGATGCTAACTTATCCGCGTTTGCTTGAGGAATTGAATTAGGCGTGACGCAGTACAGTTATTACCTAATAACAATTCGAAAGGAAACATAACGAAACGCCCACTTATCACTTAAACACGTTTGTCCGAATTACCACGTAAACATTATTGTTTACATTGTTCGAAAAAAAAAAAAAAAAGATCCCAGCACACTGTATGCATAGAACAGTGCAAATGCGTTACAACAGCGGCTCGATGTGGCAACCACCAACGTTGTTACAGACATTGTACCTACGAAGCATGTACTGATACACACTCTCCAGCATACCTGACGTCTCTTCAGTATCTAGTACAGCGGTCAGAACTTGTACCAGCAGATCTTCCTCTGTCCCTACAGGAGTTTCATAAATTAAACTTTGCATACAATCCCGCAAAAAGTGGTCCATAGGAGTTAAACCCGGCGACCGCGACGACCATGCGGTTGCCGCATCTCGGCCTACCCACCTTTCACCATATCGTCTGTTGAGATATCTCCGAACCGTACGTGAGAAGTGAAGCGATGCACCGTCTTACTGAAACCACATTTCGTGACAGGTATTCAGTGGCACGGCAGCCAAGGACGAGTCAAATATGTTGTTTTGGAAGATCAAGTACGCAGGACCAGTTAGCTTGAGTGGAGACACTTTCTCTCAGCAGATGTGGACGCGTTACACATCTGAGTTGAAACCGTCGTAGAACGGAAACGGTACGTTTGCAGACATGGATTCCTACTCAAAATATTGCGTACTCGCTCCCCTCTACAAGTCCTAGAAATTTGTAACGGGAATTTCCGAAACCCTGTTGGATGTTTTCGCCGCAGAATCGTCCGCTGGTGTGAGTTTGTTTCCTCCAGGAGCGTCCAGAACGTGCGGGCTCGGCGTGTTCGAGCCGCCGCTGCCCCGGTGCTGTCGCGCTGTGCAGTGCGGCACGGCGCGCGCCACGCGTCGGAACGGAGAGCGGTCTGCGGGCTGTGTGCTGGTGTCGTGTCGTGAAGAGAGGCGAGCAGAGGACGCGGGTATTGATCACGCAGCCGGCCGCCGCACCACGCCGCCTCTGGCGCGCCCTCGCCAACTGTCTCTGCCCTGGCGAGCTTCCTTACCGGACCCGCCCAAGGTCCCAAGCCACGCGAGCACCGCATCGCTTTTCCTTCCGCAGTAAACAGCGCACCGTTTCGCTGTTATTTCTGTCGGTGTTTTTTCTCTGATCCACTGCTTGCTGGAAATCTTTATCACTATCCAGTTTACTTCGCATCGAAATACAGTATCTCCCCACCATTACTCCCTATGGCGCCTCCCATAGAGGAAGTAATTCGGTTATTTGTTTTCGACAGAAGCAGAAACGAATTACCGCACGATACTCCACTTTATCAGTGGGCTGTTGCCGCTTTGTTTTGGCGGTGTGCTACGGCAGTGTGGCTCGAGGGTTTCATTATGTACCAGGACTGCAAACATGTACCTGCAACATTAACAAATTAATTAAACTCTCTCTTGTATTAACTGCGTAACTTTATTTTCCTTGGAGATAATTAAAAATTCTTAACCACCGTTCCTAATTTTCCAAGACAGCTAATCTTGGAAACAGACTTATCAACCGCCTGACATGTTTTTACCTATTTCCACTCAGTAATGTCTTACGGAATAATTTTCTGGGTAGCTCATATCTTAGAGGAAAAGTATTGAGTGCGTAAAAGCGAGCAGTAAGAAAATATTCGGTGTTCGCCCACGTGCTTCATCTAGGTACCTCTTCAAGAAGCTAGGCGTTTTAACTGCGTCGTCACAGTACATACATACATAGATGAAATTCGTCGTAAATAATCCATAACAGTTTGAAAAGGACAATGATGGACAGACCTACAACACTAGGGGGTTCAAAAAAGGGTTCAAATGGCTCTGAGCACTATGGGAATAATTTCTAAGGTCATTAGTCCACTAGAACTTAGAACTACTTCAACCTAACTAACCTAAGGACATCACACACATCCATGCCCGAGGCAGGATTCGAACCTGCGACCGTTGCGGTCGTGCGGTTCCAGACTGTAGCCCCTAGAACCGCTCCGCCACCTCGGCCAGCACAGTAGAGGGAAAATTATCTTCGTTACCCATTTTGAAAAGCTGTCAGTGGCTCAAGAGAAGGGTTCAGTATGCATCGATGAAAGTTTCTGACCATTTGCGCAATAACATAAAATTCTAACAGGTAGCGAAGGAAAGTTTCAGTCTGATTGAAAATCATTTCTCCTGGACAACTCCTATTCCACTGACGAATTGCTACTTAAAAACTCGTAGCCAATTTTTAAAAAAGTTCTTGTCTCTAAGTGTAGTTAGATGAGTAGGAACAAAATAATGTGTTTATTAATGTTAACACTAATCACCTGTAAACTGACTCGTTACATATCATTTAGATAAAAGGATCGTTGAAATGGCCTGCGGAATATGTAACTAACTAACCTACATGGTTCTTCTTCTTCTTCTTCGACTAATCCCGAAGTGATACTTTTGTCTGTCTGGTGGAGCAAGATGTAGCTCGGTTGCATACCTATTTTTTCGAGTGGAAGCGGTGGGGAGGCTGTCTTTTCCTCCCATCGTTGGATATGCCCTGACGTCGAAGTCTGAACATTTAGTGGGTTTCATTGGTTTCGCGGTTGCAGCCGGATGACGTCGACATCTGGCCGCCGTATGTCGGCTGACAATCATTTGGTCGTCTTCAGGTCTCATGGGACGCTCAATTCGCCAGGGTAACTTTTTGAACCACATTAACATATTCCCATGAAGGCGGTGAATATTCGAAGATTCTCTCGCCTGTAGAGGGAAATAATAATGAAGCAAACAGTGCTCGCGCGATCTGTGGCGTTTTTTTTTCAGACTAAATACTTAAGTGGAGATTAAGTGTCCTTCGCTGTCAAAATTAAATTACGAAACTTTGTGACCCATTATCTTAGAAAGTTTTTAAGACACCAGCTTCCTTTTCCATAAATATTTAATGTACTTTTGTTGATATAGTGAAGAATAATTATTGCAACAATTGTATTATGGGGCTCGTTATGATACTTTTCTCCAACACTTAATTTTTCTCGAAGAAGTTTCCAAATAAATGGACATAAAAACTAAGCAACTTAGCATATATCCTTTATTCTGTTTCCATATGTGTTGAATCATGTTCTTAGAATTCTTTGAAAATTTCATGTTTCCACATTCAGTTCTATTTGAGAACAGACTTACAGTTGTGTCCAGTGCTTGCCTTCTTTTTGCTATCTTCCTTCTTCTGTCATGTATCAGTATATCGTCGCCCCTTAAAATTTCCTCTTTCTTGAGAGGCTTTCTTTTTGATCACTGTGAAGTGGCACGACGACGAACGTGCCAAACGTAAACAGAGATTGTACTCAGACGAAAAGAAATTTGACATAGTATGTTTTCTCTAGAAGACTATGATTTTCTTATTTTGATGCCACTGTTAAGTCTCGGAAGTTTCCCATTACGAAGAAACAAATCAGTCCTTTGTTCTGACGCTACTTTGTTATACAGTTACGATCTAGCCAGCGATCTCTGTAGTGTACTTGCATATATTGTTCTTTTATACGTGTATAAAATATCTTCAGAGATTTGGGAAATCCGGAGCTACTAAAAATGTAGTGTCTTGTGCCTAGAAATGTTGTTGTTGGCCTCAGGACTCTACAGTTAACAGTGTCTGATGATGTAATCCCATTTAACGGTAAGAACTACAAAATACTGAAGGTTCTGGAGAAATTAGGGGCGAGAGTAGGGCAGAACGCACCTAGAGGACTGTGAGAACTGCAAGTACTTAGCGCAGGGCAAGCAGAGTTTACTGATCAGTATATCACAAAACAAACAAGTAAGTAAAGAAGAAGAAACAAGCACTTGATGAGTATAACACTGAAGGGGACATACACTATGGAGAAGGACAATTCTAGTAAGTCTGTATAATGAAAGTTTGTAATTAAAACAACTTCGAACCTGAATATCTGGGAACAACTTTTTCTGCTGTAAATGACGCGTTGTCTCAAAAAGAACTGAAGATGGAAAGATGAAATTTTCACAGCATTCCAAGAATAACATTCAACACCTACGGAAGTATAATAATAGAAATATCCACTGTTGTTTGGTTTTTATATTTGTTTATTTACAGAATTCTTCTAGAAAAATTTAAAAGTGTTTGAGAAAAATACCATAACAAACGTCATAATACAACTGTTGCAACAACGCTAGTTCAGCATATTTATAAGAGTACATTAATTAACAATGGAAAAACAGCAGTTGGTGTATTAAAAACTATCTAAGATAATGGGTTACGAAGCTAAAAATTTTACACTCTCAGTCTAGGACATTAAATGTGTAATGTGAAC
Organism: Schistocerca americana; assembly: GCF_021461395.2. NCBI lineage: Eukaryota > Metazoa > Arthropoda > Insecta > Orthoptera > Acrididae > Schistocerca > Schistocerca americana. Next base: position 449,360,204 of record NC_060119.1, on the reverse strand, counting down.
AAACCACCACAGGTCGTGCGAGCATTGTTTGCTTTATTACTAGTCCTCGTCACAGACGACAGAACCTCCGGATATTCATAGCCTTCTTGAATTTTTCCTGCGAACTGAGTATCCCATGAGACGTGATGACGGTCGAATGATTGTCAGCGAAATATCGCTGCCAGAATTCAACCCCATCCAGCTGCAATCCTGAAACCATGTGAAATACGCTAAATGTTCAATCCGGCTGCAATCCCGAAACCGCGTGAAATACGCTAAATGTTTATATACTTCGATGTCAAGGACGTACCCAGCGACGGGAGGGGGAACATTGTCTCCCCCCCCCCCCCCCCCAAATAGAAATGTATGCAAACTGAGGTACATCTTGCCCCATCAAAAAGACGGAGGTATTACTTAAGTATCAGTTTGGGAAAAATAGCCAAACATTCAGGAGCGATGGTCGTGAAGTTTTAATTATTACCTCGAAAAATAACGCTACATAATTGATTTACGATTGTTTGGAGGTACATGTTTGCAGTCGTGGTACACAATGAAATCCCCGCGCCACACTAACATAGCACGCTGCCAAAAGAAAACGGTAACAGCCCATTGATAAAGTGGAGAATCGAATTACTTTGTCAATGGGACACCCCTTTTTGACTTAATGCCGCTAGCGGCGTGCTGCGGAACTGCAGTCCAAGGATTTCGGAGTGTACCAGGACTGTAAACAAAAAATTAATAACTTTTCTTTTTTTCAAGGTGAAGCAAATGTCTTGTACTGCAAGCTCTTTTCTTCTCGTATTTTGAGAGTTGGTAGCAGGTACCAAAACAAGAAAGAAATATCCAGTAAACAAGAACTTTCGTACATATCTCAAGAACTGTGAACACTTGTTCATATTCGCTACTGTGATATACATCTCTTCAGATATGCATTTTAGAGCACGATTGATCGTTCCTGTCATATCCCTGAATATTGACCATTCCACGTGGTATACCCTGTATAATCCTACACAGCGTTGCAGTTGCAATCACCAAACTGAAAATGGTGCAGCAGCAGTTGAAGTGGGTCTTAAATTTCACGTCAACCCTCAAGATACACTAAGGTTATTGGAACAGCTCTTTGCGCGTCTGGCGGTCTACAATCCAGTATCCCTAGCAGCTTTTGTACATAATGCGCCTCCTTGTGAAAGTATCTGTTCATGCGTGATCTTACCTTAAACTGAGAAAAATCGGGATCATTGCAAGTAAGCCATAATCAGCTTTTCCGGATGAAATACTCGTTGCGGCATCATGTAATCACATCAGCGTAAAGCGCCTAGATGATGACAGATAGGAGACGGATCCAGCTGTCCTGACCTAGCTTCCCGTTAGTTTCGTTGCGTGACTCCCGGCGAATAGCGTGACGGCGTATTTCCGTCATGGACACGGTCACTTCCTTCGCCAGATCTTGTCTGGCATCAGCAAATCTGTCATCTCTGATTAAGAGATATCAGCCACCGGAAAACAGATTTGTCGTTGCTGGTGACAGCTCTGTGATGTGTACACAGATAACGTCTACTCCAAACAAACATTTCGTAGTGTGTTTAGATCGCACCATTGGGTACGCCGTGATTAACGCGAAGCATCGTGCCTATGTTATTTGCAGAGCGTGTCCCGGAAAATAAGTCCAGTGAAATTCGTGTCCAGAAAAGGTCGAGGAAAGGTCAACGAAACCTCCTGTCTGATCTTCGCAGCTTGCCCGGCATGAAGTAGGACCGAGGACTCTTACGTGGTGCAGTGATGAAGAAGACTGGAGATGCTCGAACAAGAACGGTTATCCCAAATTATTTACTTATTATCGGATCTTCAGAAAGTAAAACTAAAAACAAAAACCAAGTTACAAACACGACATTCAAAAATCGTACTCTTCTATATGATAAAGCAAACTGCCGGGAGTATGTATGCACGTGGTGACACTACCTGTGTATAGCTTGTCCTCTCGCTCTTAGCGCTGTATGCCTTTGTCCTGTATATGTGACGTAAAAACATGAAAACAACTTTGTTTATAATTATGAATTGTCAGTATTACCAAATGGAAGATACAGTAGCATTATAAAATTGGATATCAAGTAAACTGTACTTCAAAACGACAGAATATGCATCGTGGAATAACTTATAATACCATACAAAAAATTTTAAGGTGACATTGCGTAACGGTTTTTCATATTAGGACAGTATGCATAATCAGAGAATGGAAGAAAGGTTTTAAACGTTAAAACATCTAGAACCAGTGTAAATTAGTTATGTAACAGGACGTATCGTAGGACATTATGTCCGAACACAGGTGGCGAACTGTTTTTCGCAAGAGAATGCTTGCCTCGCTGGTCATTTGCTTGGCGACTTCGACGCGGCTTGGACAGGGCGGCACAGCACCTCACACAGTATACGAGCTACTCCTGTGAACGAGGGCGTCCCGGGTGCAAGTAGGCCGTCACTTAGTGAGCAGGTAGTTTCCAGGAACACTTGGCTCAGCTTATCTTCTATCCAGGGTAGTGAGGGACGCTATGCGTCTTTAGTTCGCTCATCAAGTTTCTGGCGGTAATTGAAGCCCAGAAAACTAGCTATCAGCGTACTCATTTTTTTTATCGAAAGTCAGAATACATTTTGCAGTGTTTAAGCTGAGAAATTGAGTCGCGTCTAATAATTGGACTCGGATTCAAAAGACGATGGTAGGGTTTGTGTTTGGTGCAGACGCCACGAAGTCATGGACCTAGGTTGTCAACAAGACACTGTGCAAGCTGATGGTGGCGCCATTAACCTGTGGGCTGTGTTTACATGGAATGGACTGGGTCCTCTGGTAATTTAACGTAATCCATTGTCTAGCGTTGTACGCTCAAGTGACTGAAGTTACCGGATAGCGGTATGCGCATATACAGATGGCGGCAGTGTCGTGTACAACAGGTGTGCAATGGCAGTGCATTGGTGCAGCTAACATTGTACTCGGGTGATTCATGAGAAATGGTTTCCTACGTGATTATGGCCACACGACGGGTATTAACATACTCTGAAGGCGGATTGGTTATTGGAGCTAGACGCTTAGAACATTCCATTTCGGAAAATGTTGGGGAATCCAACATTTCGAGAACCGCAGTGTCAAGAGTGTGACCAGAGTACCACATTTTAGGCATTACGGACAACGCAGTGGCGGACGACCTTCACATAACGACCAGTGCTAACAGGCAAGCAACGCTGCGTAAAATAACGTCAGAAATCAATGTGGGACGTAAGACGAGCGTATCAATTTGGATAATCCCGCGAAATATGGCATTAATGGGCTATGGCAACAGACGCGAGTGCCTTTGCTAACAGCACGACATCGCCTGCAGCACCTCTCCTGGGCTCGTGACTACATCGGTTGGAACCAAGACGACAGGAACACGTGGCCTGGTCAGATGAGCCACAGTTCAGTTGCTAAGAGCTGATGGTAGGGTTTGTGTTTGGTGCAGACGCCACGAAGTCATGGACCTAGGTTGTCAACAAGACACTGTGCAAGCTGATGGTGGCTCCATTAACCTGTGGGCTGTGTTTACGTGGAATGGACTGGGTCCTCTGATCAGTCTGAACCAGTCTCTGGAAATGTTTGTTCGGCTACTTGGAGAACATTTAAAGTCATTCATAGACTTCCTGTTCCCAAACGACGATGGAACTTTTATGGATGACAATGCTCTAAGTCACCGGGCCCTAGTTGTTCGTGATTGGTTTGAAGATCTTTCTTTACAATTCGAGCGAATGATTTGGCCTTCCAGACCGCCCGACAGGTTTCCCACCGAAAATTTATTGGACGTAATCGAGAGGTAAATTCATGCACGAAATCCTGCACAGGCAACACTTTCGCAGTTATGGACGGCTATAGAGGCAGCATGACGCAATATTTATGCAGGAGCTTTCAACGACTTGTTCAGTCCATGCCACGTGGAGTTGCTGGACTAGGCCGGACAAAATGAGGTCCGACACGGTATTATGAGATATGCCATGACTTTTGTTTGATTATTGTTCATTGTTTTATCGTCATGTGTGTAGAAATCTGTAAACGAGGGGAAGGATCGTCGTGCGTAGGCAATCCCAATGGATAAGTTCTTGTTTCTGTTCTTGAGTTTTCGGCCGTTCGGGTACCCCACAGTCCCATAGATCTAGCCCCAGCTGCCCTGTGTATGGTTTCGATCTTTGAGCAGGAACCAATGTGAGATCCTAGAACTGCTTTGGCTAAAAGGCTGGTGTCACCAATTAGTGGACGTCTCACACCTTCTGACCGATGCCTGTATTCAGTTACGGTGTGGAAACTCCTTCATTAGGTGGTACCTACCTGTTGCGACCTCTCAAGCCGCAACAGCACACTGACGCAAGCTGCATATTATGCGTCATTGTGCCTCAATCTGTACGGCATTTGGGAAATAACTGAACGTGGCCATATTTTCCACAGAGTTTGTGACAAACAACGGCCCCTTTCTGAGTCTCATCCTCTCGATCCCTTTGTGGTTGTGTTTCAAACGGCTTCGGAACCTTTTGTTGTCGGCTGGTACCTGTATCCGCACACTCACAAAAACATACAAGGTCGCTTTGAGCAGGTTCTGCGTCTAGGCAAAACGAAATTGACACGTGAAAGGCAACTTTACCTGGTCGCTCCGTTTCATCTTGCCGCTGTGAAAGAAAGGCAAATGAGACAGATATACAATGCACGCAGCGGTTGACTGATGACTGTATTAAGATGTACGACACCGGCAAACGACGCAGCCACACGACGACACACAGAACGCCCACTGCGAAGCCGCGGGAAGTCAGCCGGCTTTGCCATTGTGCGCCTCTGCCGCTAAGCTGGGAACGACACGCCCCACCCTGTCGGCTAATGCTCCTCAAAATTACAGTTTCCTTGCCTTGCCTGCGCGTCCCCTGTGGTCGTGCCGACGGCGTTGTCTTGGGAGTAGCAGGTGCCTACATCCGATCCTCGAAGACCATGGCAAACGCTTCAGACAGTTTCTGTCTAATTGCCCTTGATGTTTTTATCCGACTCTCGTCTATTACGCTTTTGTGTGAACACTGCATTTAATGCTTACAACTGTGCAACAAGAATTCTTTAGCACTGTCGTTGCCACGTGCTTATTTGTAGTAGTATTCGTAATTTAGTCCATTATGACAGTAATAATGATGATAATAGTGTTATCTTAGCTATATTATAAAAACACATCCAAGAAGAATATTACAACGTCGTTTAAATTACCCGCTCTTTTAACTAAGCAAAGTTTTCAACTCAAGGATTATGACAAATGAATTTCACTTTTCCGTGTTTCATAAATTTGAAAATCTGAGGTGATAACAGTGCTGTCTGGTGTTATACAAGCCAAGTAATTATACTATTGTACAATAGCATTGTCGAACCGTGAGGATCCAGTTTTCTCACCATACATTTTTTTCAATGTCAGCATCAGATGGCATTGGTCTAAGTCCTCTTTTTTCGAAGATGGAGCTCGTTAACCAGATAGTGGGTACGCGATAAGTCATATGCGGGATCTGTATGCAAATACCAATGGAGAGAAGAACTGGTACCTTTCAGCATGTCGTTGTTACGGCCATCTTGAATATCATTTAGCAATAAACATACTGCATGTGCCTAGGGTTTTTAAATTTTTTGTTATAACTTTTCATTCTCTACTCGCAAAGATGGAGCGGACTGTTACAGAGTTCTTATGCATTAAACAGTCTGACACTTTTCAGTCAAATACCAAATTCACTGGAGGGAATCTCAATTGAGAGTGTTGGGGGGGGGGGGGGATTTCCAGTTCCAGGTCTTGCCTTACAACAACAAAAATTTCCCGAAAACCTGGTAGAGAACCAGGGGATGGGAACTATTTTTAATTTAATTCTGGTACCATATGTTCAACGTGGAAACGTCATGTATGTGCAAGTCTGTTTCTGTGTATTCAGAGTTTGCTCCAGATGTACTGTGTACCTATGTCGCTACCTCTCGTAGGCGATGCGATAGACTGCGGCTGTTGCTCGAATTTCGATCCATAGTACTGGTGCGTACTGTGATGTCATTGAATCAGCATTAAGGGGTGTTCTTGCGATGACGAAACCATGTTTGCCAGGGCTTCGCTCTGGTTCTCCACCGACCCCGATAATTCTTGGTACTGATTCCCACACTCAAAAAATGTCTCGGGGGAAAGAAATTATTGTCGAATGAAGAGGTTGTCTGGACCATAAGCAGACGTCATGTGGTGTTAGAAATAAGTAGGTTTTCTAAAGCTGTTAAAAATGGTATCGCGTTGGACCGTGAAACTGAATGGAAATCATAGTGAGAATTATTTTTATTTTAGCAAAACATATTGTACCAAATAAAGCAATACATCCCTATATCCGCCTACCTGAAGTTATTTCAGTTTAATTATCGCGTATTGCCGCAGTGGAGGGACAGATTCAATTCTGGGAACAGCAGTCTGCAGGCCTTATCTTGCTCCCGTTTAAAATCCGAAACCTGCAATTTTTGTCACGTTCCACGTTACTCACGCGCAATGCACTTGAGGTTGGATTATTTGCATTAGTTATTCAGCAAGTTGACAGTGCCACTCTTAACATTTTAAAATAGCTTTGCAGTGATAGCAGAAAATCAACAGAGCAGTCTTCCTGTTTAACAGGAGGCGTAGTTTTTCAAAGTAGTCGCGACAACTTGTGTGTTCAGTGTGATTTACGTGTGACAATAGAGAGAACTGGTTACGTACCCACTCCGTGCAGATGCAGGGAGGGGAGAAAAGACTGCTAGCGCGAATAGTCATTCACAAATGGCAGCCCTTTGGCGGTGCCCCTTGGGTGGCTGTTGCCTGGCAGCAATCTGCATAGACGTTAGGCGGCGCGAGGCGTTTACACATGTGGGTGCCCGCAGCTCGCACCACTTGGAGGATAACAGCTGGACGGGGCAGCGGGCCTGACTTTCGCCCCCATGTCACCATCTGGACTCGACCACGTGTACTTGCGCCTATTTTAGTACTTCAATAAATGTAAGTGGCTTTTACTATGGACCTGTTCTTGGGTTTGTTGAACTTGTATGCTTCGCAACTGTGAAAAAAAATCAATATTTTAATAGCACTTAGCTGCTTGCAGCAATGGGTAGAGTAATCAGTGTTTGCGTTTCATCTAATCTTGAGGCCTAATTTTTGGAAAACGATGCAAAATGCGTTAGACGAATCCTAGCAGTTTTCCAGATTCCCCCCTCCCCCCCCCCCCCTCTCTCTCTCTCTCTCTCTCTCTCTCTCTCTCTCTCTCTCTCTCTCAACCAGTAGGTGCAATCTTAGGTGGACACTAGTCGTCTCATTGAATCACTCCTCTATCGAATATCATGCGCTGACAGTATGCGAAATGGGACGGCAGTCAAGACTCCAAATTTCTTCCCCATTAGCAAAATCTTTTGGAGTGTGTAAAAATACTGGTATTCAATAATATCAGCCTCATCGGGAACAATGATACAGAAAAAAAAACACAAATTAACACATCAGATACTTCACATCGCGTGTAAGTCGCCCTTAATAAGGTATACACAAATTTCGGACTCACAAGGGGAGGCCGCCAATTGTGAAATTCAGATTCGATTCATACTGCGCATAAGAAAAGCTCATGGCCAGAGGTGTAATGTGGCAAAGCATCAAGATGCACTTCTCAGCCGTTGTCGAGAAAATCGACAGTTAAAAGAAACCGTTGCGGTGAAATACTCTCTACGATTAATAATTTTCTACAGCGTCGTGGCGCAGCGGTAAGCGCTCGGGTTCGTAATCCGAAGGTCGCCGGATCGAATCTCGCGCCATGCAATTTTTTATTATTATTAGTTTTTTGTAATTCAAATATGGCGGATCGCTCTCCAATTGTACCGCCTCCATTTTTCCGTTTTTTTTTTAACAGGGTGTACCAAAGCTCTCCCGTCGGCAGTGATTTTCGACGATGTTATAAGTTGCGCTAGGGACCGCATCTACCTTCTTTCGAAGTTAGCAGGTAACTACGCTGTTATGCGGCGGCTCGTTTCGGCCCATTCAACATCTGTCCTTCAAGTGTAACGAGCGAGTAACGGAGTTTATATTTCATACATGCCGCAGCAAATTTGTGTTCGTGGGGCCTCTATTCTAATTCCAACGTTTGACTTACGCTACGCGTATTCGTTTCGGAATACCGTTTCTACGTCTTCCGTTAACTATACGTGGTTAACATTATGAAGACAATTAATAATATATATATATATATGAATTACAAAAAACAAATACAAAAAAAGGGTTGCATGGCGCGAGATTCGATCCGGCGACCTCCGGATTACGAACCCGAGCGCTTACCGCTGCGCCACGACGCTGTAGAAAATTATTAATCCGCAACGGTTTCTTTTAACTGTCGATTTTCTCGACAACGGCTGAGAAGTGCATCTTGGTGCTTTGCCACATTACACCTCTGGCCATGAGCTTTTATTATGCGCAGTATGAATCGAATCTGAATTTCACAATTGGCGGCCTCTCATTGTCAGCTTGACAGCACTGTCTTCTAAAGACTGTTCGGAAGGCGGAAAAATCTCGTTCTGTAGGGGGGAAAGATTTGTAGTGGGGGGAATCCAAATACTTTTCAGCACTAGCAATCCATTACGAATGATATTTGATAATCAGCGCACATAATAGTTTGTTAATCAAATGTTCAAATTATTTATCTACAGAACTAGCATATAATTTGTCATTACAGTGATTGGATAGCGGTTAAATACGGTGGTGGTGGTGAGGAGAGGAGAGGAGAGGAGAGGAGAGGAGAGGAGAGAAGAGAAGGGAAGAGAAGAGAAGAGAAGGAGACGACTTATCAAGAAAGCAATTTCATGTTAAGGTAGTGATTGGGAAAGAGTAGCAACCAGAATTCACGTAATAGATCGTGGAAAACTGAAAGCCTATTATAAACTGTTCAAAATAACTAATGAGCGCACTGGGTACATGTAATGGAGGGGACCAAACTATTGACCACCTGGTTTTATACTGCATTAATTTAACTACAGAGAGGGACAATCTTATGAACCAACTAAGCGAAAAAGAAAGACGATGGCCTGGCAATAAATCAGGCTCACATCGTAAATTCGTGACAGATTTTTATAACATTGATAATATGATAAAATTCTCAATTGTATGATAATCTTTGGTGTCAGTTCTAACTTGATACTGTTGCCAGTTGTCAAGACAAAAGCTTAAACCGAATATTTTGGTACCAAAGTTGGTCATTAATCACTTCCAGTTCTTATGGAAGCTGTTCGTGATATAAGGAGCAGACAGATATTTTTTTCTGAATGATAGAAAATGATGTATTCTCCACTTATAGAAGATTTCTCTTCTGGTGTTCAGTGAACTGATGCAACACATCCTTTCTTGAAAGTGCATTGTGTAAACATATCCAATGAGAGAGTGTATGCACTCTCATCGTCCTGTAATAATAACATATTACACATTATATATAACATATTATTCAAGAGGTTTGTGAATTAACGCCACTCATGTTGTGAAAGACACGCTCTAAAACAGGGGTAATCAACCTATTTTACTTACCACCCACTTTTGTATTCTGTTAGTAGTAAAATTTTATAACCGCTCACCGTTTGCACAGTAACAGTGATAAAGTAGGGCAGCAACTTTATTTATAAAGCAGAGTTACTGCAAGTTAAAACGTAGAATAATAATTACTTACGAAATAGTGTGTCAATATTTTATGAAACCTAACGAAAATGTTTTTAAAATTTCTACCGTCTCCCGCCCGCCATTAAAGCTGGAACGCCCACTAGTGGGCGGTAGGGACCAGGTTAACTACCGGGGCTCTAAAATATTAGCCCATATAACGTCAAGGATTGAACATTTCCAAAGTAAACCATCCCTTTCATTGCTGAGAGCGCGCATCGATGTGTGCGGCCGTGTGCCTCCATACTGCAGTGCCCGTCGAACTGGGACTCGATATGGCGCTGGCTCTCTGTAGTTCCAGCAGCAAAGAGTCGTTATCGTTACAGGCATTTTTGTAATTATTCTCACCAATAAATTAATAAAATAAATTGTACTTTCATTATTCTTTATTGCAACAGTTCGTAAAACTAGGTAACATTACAAAGAAACGCATTTCGGAAGCTTTTCTTCTGTAAGATATTTCGAGTCCAGGCACATTGTTTACAGCAGTAACGCGATTCCTTGCGTCTTCTGTTCTTGCTGCATATGATGCATCTCTTTACATGTCTGTGTTGTTTTGCTGACGATGCAACGGTGCTTGAGAAGTGCCTTTCTCGATGCCGCAATAGAACTTCCTCGTCTTTTCGACAACCCCCTGATGCTTTCCTTTCTTGCTGGTATGTCTGCAAAATCTCACAAATGAGGCTGAGATGAAATTCGGCGACTAAAGTATCATTTCCAGGATGCGGCTTTTAAATATTGCTTGAATTTAGCATCATATGCCTAAGGAGCGAAAAAAAGTGTTTTTTTAACCATTTCTTTGTTTTGCGAACACATTACGTTGAGCTAAGTAGCGTTTCGTGTTTGTCCACTGCACCCATACTTGCTGTAATCCAACACACATTTCGGTTTACATTTTTTGGTGCTAGTTTGGGAGTACATTTTCACACATGATTTCACTGCAGGTCATGTCGTCAACACACTTACGTCTATTTTGTCATGCCACTTCAAAGCCATCATGGTGTCTGTTCGCCTAAGTTTCACCTCATCCATTTGCAGCTTGGGTTCAAGTTTGGGTGAAGCTACAGCATCCTAGTTATATGAAGTGAAGTAGTTGCTCGGTAGTATGAGGTTCAAGCAATGTTTTCGAAAGTGTTAAATCTTTATCGTGGGAGATCATTAGCTTTGACTTATTTTTAGATATACTGGGTGAAGCGAAATTCGCGCACTCGGGCTTCGCAGCGCGACTCCTCACGTGCCAGCGATAAAAAAAAAATGTCTCTCACAGAATTTCGTCCGGCGAGTACATCCGGCAGAAAAACACTCTGACCACATGTATGGTAGCTACCTCTGTCTGCACCTGTTAGTCGTGCTGTACAGTTGGTGCAGTGGATAGATTTTTGGGTTAACATGCTGGAGGTCGATGGTTCGATCCTGGGTTCAGGCATATGTTTTTTATTTGGTAAATGTATTCCAGGTGGTACGGTATCTGGCATCTTAATCGTCAAGAGCGATTGCAGCGGGTCCTCTAGAAAACATTTGCACTTACATATTACAGCCGTAGAAATGGATGATTGGTCAGCTTTGAAAGAAGCGTTTTCCGCATTGTGGGCGTGAATTTATTCGCACCTCTTTATCTACTAGACGCGAAATCTGTTTTCTTTGTACCCTTCTCCAGTGGTCCCATAGCTCAGTAGCAACTATTATTCTTGCCTTGTTGAGATCCATTACCTTTCGTTAGGGCCTTACGTTACCAATAGGACTGGCAACGTTAAGTGCGAATTATGGCCAAACTCGGTTACTATTTGTATGTGTTATCACCATGGTCCCACTAATTATGCCTTTCAACATTGAGTCTGGCAACTGCATGCTGTTTAGTACCTATCTCAATGCATTATTATTGTTATTATTATTATTATTATTATTATTATTATTGTTGTTGTATCGATGGGATTGTGGAAACAAGACGTCTATTACCGTTAGGGAAACAGTGTAATTCGAAACCGAACATTTCACAATTAGCGGTGTCGGGATGAATATACATTTTGTGAGAGACCTTTTATTTTTATCGCTAGCATGTGAGGAGTCGTGCTGCGAAGCCCGAGTGCGTGAATTTCACTTCACTCTGTATACAGTGTCTATAATGTATTTACATGTTTCATTAAATAAAAAAGTCTTCAGGATAGGCGAAAATACCAAAACAAGTTTGCGTAAAACGTAAACAAAATTTATATTGTATAAATTCAACCTATTCAGCGTGTAAGTTGATGTGTGAGGCCAGTTATATTCGTACTGCATGCGAGAAAACGCTACAGGTGTATGATTAAAATAACTCGTTGACGTGTTTTTAGCGCGGCGGTAGGACGGATTCATACGCGGCGGGATAATGAGAACCAGCTGGCGACGATTAATGTGCTCCGGCCACCACCTGTGGGGATGAAACACGGCAGTCGGGACATGCGGTCCGCGGAATACGAGCGTGTCGTTCGATCGTATCTGCATCCCGCCGCCGCCGCCGCTGCTGCCGGGACGCCGCTCTGCTGTAAATTTTGTATCGATCCCGCCGCTCGCCCTGTGTTAGCACGCCAATCACGCAAACCCATTACGCCGCGCAGAGCCGCGGAGCGTCCCTTAGGTCTCGGATCCCTGATGAAAAGCTGCTATACGGCTTCGCAGAGAGCTGCCTTCCGTTACCGTCAGCCACGTCAGATGGCGTCGCCGTTTAATTTGCATGATTTCCGGCTATTGTGCCGTTGTCCCGCTGGCAGAAAGATTGGTGCTCTCCTGGAGAACACCGTCGTCAACACGTTGTTTCCAAAGGTTGGGCGGGGGGGGGGGGGGGGGGGGGGGAGGCGTAGGTATACGTCCTTGTATAACCTGGTTCAGTGGCGCAAAGCCTGATGGTGAGCAACGGTATGTCTCTCCAACTGCTCGCGAAATGCTGCTCATGAAAATCATTGCCAGATTTCGAACCAAAGAACATCTGGACCGAGTGCCATCTGATTTGCGTCCTCGGGCACGAAAGCGACTACAGCAGATGTAACTTTGACCATATTTTACTGGTCCCCTTGCTGTTAAGTACTATTGCTGTTTATAAAACTCTTAATTATGGCAGATGAATGAATTTTAGAGTATAAGACGATCATAACAAGCGATCAGTTCGAAGATTGGTCTGAGGATTTTTCCGACTTTCCCGTGTTTTCTCATGTCTTCACAGTTGCCACATTCTACATCATTCATGTTCTCATAGATATATAGCAGTTGTCTTCCTGTTGGCCTTGTTTTCGTACCAGGGTCAGAATAATGCGTAGGAACACGAACTGCCGCGAGGGTTGGTCCTGTTGCCTATCCAACAGTATTCCATTCATGGTTGTGGGCACCAATGGTCAGTACTGTCATTTTTAATCATCTTGTCGATGGACTTCATCACAGCTGACCCTCACCAAATGATACTGTAGACCTTACTGTAAGTTGATTGTACCATGGATACTGCTACTGTTACAGAATAATTGCAGCATTACCTCTAGCCATAATATCTCCGCCTTAGAAATTTCATTTGACAACTGCATACACGCAACTTTTCCTGCTCTGTACGTTCCCAAAGGGCAGTGTTGACAGAAGGTGAAAACAGTCTATATCTTGTGTCCCACTTTCAAGACGATGACAGTTTTAGCAGCGACGGAGAGGTACAATCAAAGCTGCCGGGATGCAACGGCAGATGCTCACAAGTGAGCTGTGCTACAAATGGCAATATTAAGTATTATGGCCAAGTTTTGTGTGCCCTTGTTACATTGAATGGTTGGTAATTACAGTAACCACACACGGGGAATGTAAATGTAAATGCTCAATTGAAGAATTGGAAAGTATTAATCAGATATATGGTATATTATGCATTACAGAAAAAATGGAAACACCAGGCTCTTTGTTATGAACAAGACGAACGCAGCACCTTCAGTTGTAGCCAAAACTGTGCACAACCTGGCAACTAGTGGCTGCCAATCATGTCGACGACCGAGGAACAAATTCAGGACGTCTTAACAAGGTTATACGGATCGTTGGCCTTCACAAAAAAGGCTCCAAGATCAATAGAAACACACACTTGAAATTTACATGTAATTGTTTTCAGTATTCCCTCGTAACTTAATGTCCAAAGCGGCTCAGTCGGCTCTCACCCACTTTCTCGAAAAATATCCCAATTTTATCTTGTCAGTCAGTTAGGTGGTTTCCTTCATGTGTCTGTAGGAATTCGTCTTTTCTTTTTTCGGTGAAAGTGATAACTCGCATATAAGGAAAGTGATACAACGAAACCAGTGTGTCGTGGTCTTCCCATTACACCTTACAATTTATAAGGAAGTCCAATGCCAAGTGGTGAAAGGTATTCACATAATGCGTAGTTTACGGAGAAGGTGTAACTGATGGGCCCAACGGCACTTGTATGTGGATATTAATCCTCGAGGTCTTCAATATGAGTACGAATACTGTTACGCGAATCCTGTCCATCAGCTGTCCGCCTCGTCAGAACTGGGGCGACGTTGTGCGCTACGCGTCGGTGATCTTGACCGGGCGGGCAGTGCATCCCAGCAGCAAGGACCGCCGCCGACCTTGCCTGACGTCACGTCGGTCGCAGGTCCGACTCCAGTCCTCGCCAGACAACTCTCACTCTTGTCCGAGTTCAAGGTTCACTGCCGAATTTATTACACTGGCGTACCAGCGGTAGCAACTTGCTGCCGGATGGCAGCTGAGAACTTCTTTTAAATCCCCACAGTCGGTCAGCCGAGGAGATGACGCATCGAAAGCCCATTCCAAAATGACATGTCGATAGTATCGAGGGATACTGACTTCACTTTTTACAGTCCGTGCCTCTGTTTTCAGACAGCCTCGTTCATAATTATAACATTGCTGTAGTCAAAATTAGAAAATAGCCCGCCACTGACCACAATGTACACTGAGGAGACAAATCGATGGGACAGCGATATGCACTTATACAGATGACGATAGTATCGCTTACTCAAGTTATAAAAGGGCAGTGCATTGGCGGAGCTGTCATTCGTACCGTAGGTAATTCGTGTGAAAAGGTTTCCGACTTGATTATGGCTGCACGACGGGAATTAACAGACATCGATCGCGAAACGGCGTTGTAGCTAGTCGCATAGGACATTGCATTTCGGAAATCGTCAGCGAATTCAATATTCTGACATCTACAGTGTCAAGAGTGTGCCGAGAATACCAAATTCCAGGCATTACTTCGCACCACGGACAACGCAATGGTCGATGACCTTCATTTAAACGACCAAGTGCAGCGACATTTGCGTTGTGTTGTCAGTGCTAGAAGACAAGCAGTACTACGTGAAATAACCGCAAAAATCAATGTGGGACTTGCGACGAACGTATTCTTTAGGACAGTGCGGCGAAATCTGGCGTTAATGGGCAATGGCAGCGGACGACCGACATGAGTGCCCTTGATAAGAGCATGACGTCGCTAGCAGCGTCTCTCCAGGGCTCATGACCATATTGGTTGAATCCTAGAGGACTGGAAAACGTGGTCTGGTCAGATGAGTCTCGATTTCAGTTGGTAAGAGCTGATGGCAGGGTTCGCGTGTGGCTCAGGTCTAACAAAGCAATGGACCCAGGCACTGTGCAAGATGGGGGTGGCTCCATAATGGTATGGGCTGTATTTACATGAAATAGGAGGGTACTCTGGTCCAACGGAACCGATCACTGTCTGGAAATAGAAATGTTTGGTTATTTGGAGACCATTTACAGCTATTCATGGACTTCACGTTCCCAAACAACCATGGAATTTTCACCGGGCTGCAGTTCTTCGCGGTTGGTTTGAAGAACATTCAGGACAATTTAGGCGAATGATTCGGGCACACAGATCGCCCGACATGAATCCCATCGAGCACTTACGGGGGATAATCGAGAGGTCAGTTCGTGCACAACATTCTGCACAACACTCCCGCAACTGTGGATAGCTATAGAGGCAGCGTGGCTCAGTATATCTGCAAGGAACTTCCAACGACTTGTTAAGTCCATGCTACGTCTAGTTGCTGCATTACGCTGTGAAAAGAGAGGTCCGATACGATATTACGAGGTATCTCATCACGTTTGTCACTTCAGTGCAAAGGCAATAAGGTATTCTCAGTTACCATTACACTTACTTTCCAATAACTAAAATTAAATATACGCGATGTGGAAGTACGAAATACGTAGGCGTGACTTTAATTTCAATTCGCACAAATTAAGTTGATGCCAACTCCTTTATAACTGTTTTCAGTATTTGCCATTTAACAGTACAGATTAATGTTATACTGGAAACTTTGCCGAATTGTTTCAAGTCAAAGCATTCCTAGTATGTGTGCAATCTAACCTGCCAGTGTTCATGTCAGTCGTGAACAGAACACATACACGCTGTTAATTTTCTATCTCGTAAATAACCAATAATACATCTTGATAAAATAGGTAAGAAATTAAATTTTGTAACTAACTTACTTCTTCTTCTTCTTCTTCTTCTTCTTCTCTCTCTCTCTCTCTCTCTCTCTCTCTCTCTCTCTCTCTCTCACACACACACACACACACACACACACACACACACACACACACACACCCACACACACCTGTATGTCACAGTTATCAGTTATCATTGTTGATGCTCCAATTCATAGAATCTTGAGTTCACTGCGCTGGAGAAAGGATTTATTAATTAATTACAGCAGTATGGTTTTGAATTATACTTCATATGCTGATGTTCTAATTGCAAAATGTAAGGACTGAATTTTTTTTACGCTGCTTCAAATCTTTGTATGAGAGACCGTAAGAGCTAAGTAGTTTTTTTTCTCTCTTTCCTTCCTTCTTTCTTTCTCTCTCAAGCTGTTTTATCACTCAAGTCTTTGAGGTCGGAAATTTGTAACCTCAGTTTGCGTCTAATATTTTCCATACCTGCCACTGGCTGACTCCGAAGACGGAAATGAAATGCCTTAAGTGCGTTGCCCCTTTAAATCTGGAGTGCGCAGCGGTCTGGTTGGTGTCTGGCTAGCTGGTTGCAGACAAAAAATGGTTCAAATGGCTCTGAGCACTATGGGACTTAACTTCTGTGGTCATCAGTCCCCTAGAACTTAGAACTACTTAAACCTAACTAACCTAAGGACATCACACACATCCATGCCCGAGGCAGGATTCGAACCTGCGACCGTAGCAGTCGCGCGGTTCCGGACTGAGCGCTTTAACCGCCAGACCAGCGCGACCGGCTGGTTGCAGACAGGTAGGCGAGCTGACTTCCTGGAAACCGCCCGCTACCTGCTGGAAGAGCGTCGGCTGCTCTCGTCTGGCAGCTCGCCCACCTGTTGCCGGCAGCCCTGTCAGTCCCAAGAGTGCGTCTATCGTTGTTGCCTCTTACCTTACAAACACCTGCTTAACACCGCCAGTTTCCAGAGTGCTTCTTACGTGCAACCTACAGTTGATCTAACAGTCATTGTACAACTAATGTGCGTACTGCGAAAATGATTTCTCCGCGTCGCAGGAAATCCTCCTACCTGCTTTCTACGTTATTGATCTGTAGCCAAACATACACGCTCCCTGCACTGAATTGGCTCCTCTTTTCCATCACTGAGATTTTATCTCAAACACGAACTGTTGCTACCGTTAATCTTTACCTCAAACGTTTCATTTAATAACTACAAAGGACGGCTGTTCTGAGAGAGAGATGAATGACAGAGCCAGCATGAGATCTCGAAGAGCAATCATCCACTGTATTACCAAAAGCTCTTTATATGATTTTAACACTTATAATAGACATTGCTTTAGCTGTATTTGACTTTAGACACTTGCAGCAGAAATGGTTTCAAGTCGCGGGATAAAGCATGATTTTTGTGCGTGTTCTTTTACTTGACTAAGAACTATGGCTATGATCACGTTGTTCTGTTTTTTAAATTCTGTAGGAATTCCAGTCTATATCGACCAGGTCTGTGGGGGCATGGCGCGAAGTTGTAGGTGTGCCGGCATTGATAACAGTGAAATTTGTTGTTATATTGACAAACGTTGGACAGTAACAGAAGCAAAGCTTAAGACTGATATAACGAGTCGTTTGCTTAAATAGCTTTCTAAACTAGTCGTGTTGTGTGTTTCGTTAGAGTGGATAAACCGGCGCCTTCATAGAAACTGACAACTAAATTTAACGTGATGGTACTTCTGTCGAAGATAATCTACATAAATTTACGCCCCTACACCGCAACCGCAGATGAAAACCTCATGATAGTATACAACGCCTTTGGTGATGTTTTGATGATTAAACTTAATGGATGTATAAAGAAATCCGAATGATGTCTAACGCTGAGTGTTAGAAGTCTTACTTAATAACCAGAGCCCAGGTTTTTATGTAACGCCAACACGCAAAATATAGGGTGAGCACAAAGTCTTGCCCTGATTTTAATAACTGATTACAGAGTAACCGTTTGACGTAAT
Organism: Schistocerca americana; assembly: GCF_021461395.2. Classification (NCBI taxonomy): domain Eukaryota; kingdom Metazoa; phylum Arthropoda; class Insecta; order Orthoptera; family Acrididae; genus Schistocerca; species Schistocerca americana. The sequence continues at coordinate 449,342,079 of NC_060119.1, read as the reverse complement.
AATTTACATTTGATGCCGTTACATAAGTTAGTGTTACTAGTCTTTTTAAGACCCCTTACTTAATAAACTTCAGCGTGTGCTCCCTTGGTAGCTCGAAGAATGTCGAGGCGGTATTCCAGTTCCCGCCAGCTGTTTCGTAACATGTGTTCTGTCACAGTACCCACAGCAGCTTGTATCCTAGCCTTCAGTTCGTCAACGTCAGCAACTGGTGTGACGAAGACTCTGTCCTTGATATAGCCCGCAGAAAAAAAAAGTCAAGGGGCGTAATGTCTGGAGAGTGGGGTGGCCAGGGTATTGGACCGTTCCTTCCAATCTACCGATCCGGAAATGTTTCATCCAGGAAATGACGCACTATCAAAGCCCATTGGGGGGGGGGGGGGCATCTTTCTGGAAAATTGTCCATGGTTGATATTCTTTTAACTGTGGGGCAATGAGCTGTTACAAAATGTCTAAGTAAATGTTAGCGGTAATGGATTTTTCCGCGAAGAAAAACGGTCCAAAAACCTTGTTATGCATGTGGCCGCACCAAACATTTACTTTTCGCTGTCTCGCTGTAACTGTACAGTAGCATGTGGGGGACTCTGAACCCCATATACGGACATTACGCCTATTTACCGTTCCACTGACATGAAAGGTGGATTCATCTGTAAAGCATATGCGATTTAAGTAATCGTTAGCGCCATCGATCCTGTTGAGAGTCTCGGTTGCAAATCCAGCACGTGTCAGCAAATCGTTCGGTTCAAGGCCTGCGCGATTTGTACTTTGTAAGCATGCAACCTAAGCCTTTCTTGAAGAATCTTCACCACACCGGCTTGCGGTATTCGAAGTTCACGTGATGCTTGACGAGTTGATTTAGACGGACTCCGTTGAAACGATTGCCGAACACGGTCAACAGTTGAATCACTCACACGAGGCCTGCCATTTCGAGGACGATCTTCAACGCTGCATGCTTCGTTAAACTTCGCATACCGTTGCTTTATTGATTTAACGTCAGGAGGGTTGCATCCATAAGAATCCTGAAATTCACGCTGAACTTTGATGGGCGATTACGTTTCATGAAACCAAAGCACACACTGCGCTTTCTCCTCTCCGACGCCATTTCGCCAGCAACTGCCGTGACCTAACAGATCGCATCGGTGTTGTGGAGCACTGGCGCTATCTGTTGCTCACAACGACTAATAACACTAACCTGTGCAACGGCATCAAATGTAACATATTATGTCAAACGGCTATTCTGTTATAAATTTTTATGATCGGGACAAGACTTTGTGCTCACGCTGTACGTACCGTACATATCTATATATTGAAAATGGGTGAAATCTGAAAGAAAATGAGCAATATCGTGAAAATATTCTGTTAAATATTTGATATGAAACAAAAATTTCAACCGTACCCAACTTTTGATACACAATAGCCTACTACAGTATATTATCTCAATATGCACTTAAACGTACCAGAAACATGAAAAATGAATTTTACATTCCTTGATTTCTTATTTTGAAAGATAATGCTACGCTAATAAAGGAGAGTATTTGTCTATCACATTTAAAATGTCTCGCTGAAATAATTAAGGTACGCTACCTAACACTAGGGCCATAACATACATAAACTCAGTCGGCTGCCAATTTATTATTCTGCTCGATAGTAGTGAAACAGTAGTAACCTAAATTGATTTGTTATCGTGCACCGATAGCCTCAAAACTTATTTAAAAACCACCTACCAGGAGAAGAAATAGATGGCACTTCTGCGAGAATTTTTTTTCCACCTGCAAATAATTCTCGTCTATTCGTTAGTTGAACACTGTTGTTTCGTGAGCAAGACGGGCCGTTATTGTCAGTGAAATGGCCGTTTTGGTGGTGGACTTGCCCTGACTATACCGTTCTAAATGTGTCGTCTGTAACACACATGGAAATGTTGGTTGGTTGTAAATAAGTGACTTTTATATCATCGCTTCTCTAATTCTCGCGACAGTGTCTTTGTAATTTATCGAAATGGCTTGTGCCTCCACCATCCATGCAATCTCCATTGGACATGAGTGGAATTTATTTATAAAACCAATGTTTAGGTATCAAAGCATTACCAATCGCTTGTAGCTGTATATCAAATTGCAGGGAAAACCGTGATAGATGTTCCTAACGAATTTTAGACATTAGCTCCTGTTGTATATTTAGACAGACATAAATCGCAGTTTCCGTATAGTTTCTGTACAAGTATTACGCCTTAATTACACCATCACCAGTCATTCGTAAAACCCATTAAATGTTAAAAAAATCTTTTTGCATCTGCAAGAATTTTGTCGTTTTATAAAGAATCTGAGTAAGGATTAATTTTTTATTTTCTAAACACTTATAAAGACCTTACCAAATGATGCGTAAATCGTGATGACTGGGTGTTGTGTGATGTGGAGGAGGAGGAGATTAGTGTTTAACGTCCCGTCGACAACGAGGTCATTAGAGACGGAGCGCAAGCTCGGGCGAGGCAAGGATGGGGAAGGAAATCGGCCGTGCCCTTTCAAATGAACCATCCCGGAATTTGCCTGAAGCGATTTAGGGAAATCACGGAAAACCTAAGTCAGGATGGCCGGAGACGGGATTGAACCGTCGTCCTCCCGAATGCGAGTCCAGTGTGCTAACCACTGCGCCACCCCGCTCGGTGTTGTGTGATGTCCTTAGGTTAGTTAGGTTTAAGTAGTTCTAAGTTCTAGGGGACTGATGACCATAGATGTTAAGTCCCATAGTGCTCAGAGCCATTTGATGCGTAAATCTTAAGACATCGTATCAAGGTAAAGGAACAATAAGACTCATGAACATACTGTCACCTTAAACATATGTTAATCCACTATTACCAGGTTACAATATCACCATAAACTGGCAACATTGCTAGCGATCCTAAATGTATATTAACGTTTAAATAATATACAGTACTTATGTAAGTCGAAAAGATACAGAAAAGCAGTGAGACAAAACGTGCTTTAGTTCCTTGAATCCGGGTTCCTGCGCCAAACTGCTTTTCCTAACGTTTTCTCCTTGATAGTGTTAAATGGTTCAGGTTAGCAACATCAGATAGGACCAAATTTTTTTGTTGATGTTGTTGTGGTCTTCAGACCGAGTTACAGCAGCTCCATATGCTAAATTAAAAAAAAAAAAAGAAAAATAACGTTGGTGGAGACCAGTAGGTGAATAAGTAGATTCAAATGGATGTAGGTTGCAGTAGTTATTCTGAGATGATGTGCCTTGCACAGGATAGTTTCGCATGGAGAACTGCTTCAAACCATTCTTCGGACTGAAGATCACAGCAACAACCACCTCAACCTACCCTGTCATCTTCAACATTCTTCTGTAGCATCACATTTTAAAAGCTCCCTATTTTCTTCTTCTATGAAATTTTCATCATTCACATTTCACTTCCGTACAAGACTACCTTCAACAAAGAATTCATAACATACTCTCCCCTTGTTAATAAATTTCTCTGTTTCTTAGAAATACTTTTCCAGATATTGCCAATCTGCATTTTAATGTTCTGTAGTTTGGCAGTTGCTGCCCAAATTGCAAAACTGATCTGTTTTTAGTGTCTCATTTCATAACATGGTTCCCTCAGCCTCACCTGGTTTAATTTGACTGTTTTATATTGTCTTTGCCGCCTCTGCGCCCTCTGCGCACCTCAAACTTTGTTTCTTCTCCCTGAACTATACACTGAGATGACAGAAACCATAGGATACCTCCTAATGTCGTGTCGGATCTCCTTTTACCCTGCATAGTGCAGCAACTCTTCGTGATACTAACTCATCAAGTCTTTGGAAATCTCCGGCAGAAATTCTGAGCTTTGCTGACTCTATAACCGTCCATAATTGCAAAACTGTTGCCGGTGCAGGATTTTGTGCACAAACTGACATATCGATTATGTCCCATAAATGTTCGGTACGATTAATGTTGTCCTATCTGGGTGGCCAAACCATTCGCTAAAATTGTCCTGAAACTTCTTCGAACCAATCGAGAATAATTGTGGCTCGGTGACAGGGCGCATTGTCATCCAAAGTCGTTGTCTGGGAACATGAAGTCCATGAGGCTGCATATCGTCTACAAGTAGCCGAACAGTCTATTCCATGTAAACACAGCCAACGCCAGTATGAAGCCACCACCAACTTCGGTCAGAGGGCCGGTTGGCCTCTGTAATAATAATAATAATAATAATAATAATAATAAACTGAGTGGAAGGATCAACAAACGAACTTGAATGGACGTCATGTGATGCACGCAACGACCAAACACAACGATAAAAAAATAAAAAATTAAAAAAACTTGCACTTCGTCTTGTTGACGACTTGAGTCCATGGCTTCGTGGGGTTTTCGCCACACTCGAACCATAGCATCACCCCTTACCAACCGAAGTCAAGACTCATCTGATCAGGCTGCGGTTTTCCAGTCGTCTAGGGTCCAACCGATATTGTCTGAGCGCTAAAGGCGATGTCGTGCTGTTAACAAAGGCACTCGCATAGGTCATCTATTGCCATAGCCCATTAACGCTACATTTCGCCGCACTATTCTAACGGACACGTTCGTCGAATTTCTCACATTGATTTCTGCGGTTATTCACGCGGTGTTGCTTGTTTGTTAGCACTGACAACACTAAGCAAACGTCGCTGCACTTGGTCGTCAAGTGAAGGTCTCAAGCCCCTGCTATAATCACGTGGGAAACCTTTTCACATAAATCAGATGAATACAAATGACAGCTTAGCCATTTTGGTTGTGCACGCGGTACTACCATCGTCTGTATATGTGCATATCACAATCCTACGACGTGTCACGTCAGATAAAATTCCTTTCCGACTCTCTCCTTGATTTCTTTCATCGCTTAATCAATGTACAGATTGAATAACGTTGGGTATAGGCTACACGGTTGAAATGCAAAGACGCCAGTCTTGTACAAGTTAAGGACGGTGAGCGGACCCTTGGCAATTTTAACATTCTCAAACTACGGTCTCCGGGGTACGTTACACTGTATTGTTGGTGTATTCTCTAATGCTGAGGGCTCGCACGCAGTCACTTTCGAAACGGCTCGTAAGGACGACACCGCTTACGTCGTGTTGCGGAAGTTCACACAGCTTTGGCTACAACGGCGGCGGCGACGATCAATGCCCACAGCGGCCTCTCGGTTTCCATCTCAAGGCCAAGGAGGAAGCAGAGAAGCGCGCGCAGGGAGAGAGAATGAGGGAAAAGTGGGGGTGGGGGCTCCTGTATCCCTTGATATCGATTGCCCACCCTTGGGCGCAGCTCGGCAGGCGTCTGAGAATGGCTGCTGCAAGCCAACAGCGCGAGCGCGCCGCCTCTCAGCATCTCCACAGTCGACACCTTACACCGTTGCCAAGCGCCACCGAAACCGCCCCTCAGAAAAGCCACTAGCCAGTATCCATTCACTCCATCTAGACTGCTCTGTGCAGTCCATGTCGTTTTGATATATTTCATCAGCTGTATAAAATAAAATTTCTCATGTAGCACTAAGCAAGGTGGCGCAGTGGTAATACACTGGGCTCTTATTCGGAAAGACGGGAGGGTTTAATCACTTTCAGGCGATGTGGGGTTCTTCAGTTGAAAGGAAATGTCAGATTTCCTTCTCCATCGATCCCCAAACCAGCTAGTGTTCCCTCTGCTGTAGATATGGGCGATGCGGGATGATTCATTGGAAAGGAAATAGCCGATTTCGTTTCTCGTCCATTCCCAATCCCAGGTTGGGCTCCCTCACCTGTAGATATAGGTACGGATTGGATTGAAAAATAGCTCGATGGAGGAAATGTCTTGTACCTGATTACGTTCCCGTTAAATACTATAGTGTAAAAACATGTGGTTGTTTATGGAAAAACATGATTATTTATGTATTACCATTCTGCGCATTTTCCCGTACAGTTCACAACAAAGCAAAACAAAATATGTACATTCTTATTTCACCATTAGAATTTGGCCGAGTTCTTCAAAACTGAAAAAAGGCGCTCTTTCGAGGAGGACGGGGTGGAAGTTCGTACAAAGGCCGGTTCGCTAGATGACGTGCACAGTGGCGATTGTCAACAGTTCCGGCGTTATTGTCCGAATGTCGCGTAGAAAGCCTATACCGAGTGAAGAACGAACGAGAATTAAGCCGTACAAAGAAATGGGCGTACCTGATAGCCAGATTGCTAAGAAATTAGGGCGTTCCAGTTGTATTATTAAGAGTTTTATAAGATTTGGTGCACAGTATGGCAAATATGGTTGCACACTAAAATTATCAGCATCAGATACGCATTTGATTCTCCGTAAAGCAGAAGTCGATGGCTTGTGTTCCTCTCAAATCGCGGCTTGTCAGTCACTTCCAGAAGCGTTACACAAATCCTGGCTCAAGACACGAATCTGGAATTCAAGAAACGGCTTCGTAAGCCACCTTCAAACAATGCGGATAAGAATGCTCGACTTAAGTTTGCGAAAGAACATATGTCGTGGACCGTGTAATGAACGAGGTAATTTTCAGTGATGAGAAGACGTTTAATTTGGGTGGGCCAGGTTGTTCTCAGTATTACTGGCATGAGCTCCGTACAGAATCATACATTGGGATGAGTAGGAACTTCGGTGGTGGGAGCTTTATGATCTGCTAATAATAAAATAAGAATGTTTTGTTTATCGCTTTGTTGTGAACTGTGCGGGAAAAATGTATGCAAGTGTCTTCCATATAGAATTAGTTAATGTTAGGCACAAACATAACATTCCCAGTCGCTCAATGCTGACTCTCTCCAAAAACAAATCTACTTGTAAGTTAACACGGACAGAACCTCAAGATCATTATGCGCTTATAATTTAGTGTGGTGAAGCTGTGCCCTCTGTGGCGTAAATGCATTGAGCACTCGAAGCTGTACAAGGGATAACCAATATGTGAATAGTCGGCCTTTACACACAGCAGATGGACGTCGGACAGTGAGTACGCTGTGATGGAACTGGCATGCGGAGATAGCTGAGGGCAGACGGAAGCGTAATGGGAGCCGGCCGGGACAGCGGCAACGGGAGGACACAATGCGCTTCAGTGGTGGTTACCGAGGCTGAGGCATAGGCCGGGAGGAGGCATTGTGTCCGGCGCTACCTGCCAGGCTAGGACGCCGGAGGCGGCAGGCGGTGGCGGCAGCTGGGGAGCACCTGGTGGCGCGGGGCCCGCAGCTGCCTGCGCCCGCTGCCGCAGCCGCGCCGGCCTCGCAAAAAATCTCACGCCGTTCCCTCATATCTGCCACGGCTCTGCCTGCTTGCCTGCCTGCTTGCTACCTTTGTGTCGTGTCACGTACGCCAGTCTTGTTTCGTGTTTCACCTGGTTGCGGCCGCGCCGCAAGTACACGCAGCATTACGAAAAATATGCTGGCTGCCGTTGTGGATTCGGTAGACGAAGAATTGAGTAGAATTTTCCGTCGCTCCTTAAGAAAACCTTGATGACGTTTCGGTGATGTACAGTACCATTACAGAAGTCATGGGATTCCTCCTAATATAGTGTCGGACCTCCTTTCCCCACCGTGCAACTCGGCGTAGCGTCATGGACTCAGCAAGCTGATGCAAGTCACTGCAGAAATAACTAACCATGCTGTCTCTATTGCTGTCGATAATTGCGAAAGTGTTGTCGGTGCAAGATTTTGTGCACGAACTGACCTCCGATTATGTTCCATAAATGTTCATTGGGTTGCATGTCGGGCGATCTGGTTAGCCAAATCATTCGCCCGAACTGTCCAGAATGTTCTTCAAACCAAAGGCGAACAATTCTAGCCCGGTGAAAATTCCATCGTTGTTTGGGAGCATGAAGCACACGAGTGGCTGCGAACGGTCTCCAAGTAGCTGAACATAACCACTTCCAGTCAATGGTCAGTGCAGTTGGACCCACGCCATTATGGAGCCACCACCGTCTTGTACGGTGCCTTGTTGAAAACCTGGGTGCACGGCTTCGTGGGCTCTGGGCCACACTCAAACCCTACCATCAGTCCGCAGCTCGTGGTCGTGCGGTAGCGTTCTCGCTTCCCACGTCCGGGTTCCCGGGTTCGATCCCCGGCGGGGTCAGGGATTTTCTCTGCCTCGAGATGACTGGGTGTTGTGTGCTGTCCTTAGGTTAGTTAGGTTTAAGTAGTTCTAAGTTCTAGGAGACTGATGACCGTAGATGTTAAGTCCCATAGTGCTCAGAGCCATTTGAACCCTACCATCAGCTCTTACCATCTGAAATCGGGACTCATCTGACTAAGCCACGTTCTCCAGTCGCCTAGGATCCAATCAATATGGGCACGAGCCCAGGAGAGGCGCTGCAGGAGATGTGGTGCTAGCAAAGGCACTCGCGTCGACCATCTTCTGCCATAGCAAATTAACGCCAGATTTCGCCGGACTGTGCTAACGAATACGTTCGTAGTACTTCCCTCATTGATTTCTGCGGTTATTTCACACAGTGTTAATTGTCTCTTAGCACTGACAACTATTTGTAAACGCCACTACTCTCGGTCGTTAAGTGATGGCCATCGGCCACTGCGTTGTCCATGGTGAGAGATAACGTCTAAAATTTTGCATTCTCGGCACATTATTGACATTGTGGATCTCGGAATATTGAATTCGCTAACGATTTCCGAAATAGAATGTCCCATGCGTCTAACTCCAGCTATCATTCCCCATTCAAAGTCTTGTTAATTCCCGAGATTGTGTGGCCATAGTCAAGTCAGAAACGTTTCCACATGGATCACCTGAGTACAAATGACATCTCCGCCAAAGCACTGCCCCTTTGTAACGTGTGTACGCGATATTACCGCTATCTCTGTATGTGCCTACCGCTGTTCCGTAATTTTCATCACCATTAGTTTCCTTTTCGATTACCATTATCGCTACTGGTTATCCAACTTCAACAGTATGAAACTGATCTGCCACTGATTTCATATAAGAGGGGTAGTGATAGATTTTTAATTATCATCTCGGAAAAAATCAAGGCTACAACCACGAATCTCGATGACTGTGTGTGACATATTCATCCTTGAATACGACACATTTTCCCCAATGATGAGTGATCTGCCGGAGACCTAAGTGTAAACCTACGCATTTTGGAAACGTTCCACCTCGAAAATCATCTCAAAGTTATTCTGGAAACGCTTGCCACACAGTGGTATTTTTTATGCAAGAAAAGAGGAGGCAGTCATTCAACGCCGTGTTGGGATTATACGGGGTGAGGAAAAATCAGTTAAGTAGCCTAAAGAAACAACATATTTGATTGCTGTAAGCAAATTTTCCTCAGGATATTGTCGTGGAGCAAACAGCAACCCATCCAAGCTCCTCACGGCGCTGCGTCTAGACAGCCCGCAGTAACCTTGTCACGCCACTATTGAAAGTGCTCCCTTGAGGCATGGCTCCTTACAAGTATACTCTGTTAGTCCTACGCCATCGCATTACCAATAAGCACTCAACGTCACTTTGCCGGGTAACTTTTCGATTTTCGGCCTTTTCGGTTGTCGTGAATGCATCGATTTCCACTCCTTACGTCGTTCCATTTTTCTCGGAGGTCACAGTGATACACCCAGCACTCGTTCATGGTGGTTAAGCTGCTAATCACGTGGATTGGTCTGTCATAGCTGTAACATTTGTGCTGCTGCGTCGGCTCTGCCCGTTTTTTAAATGGGTGTGAGCGGCCGTGGAATCCATGGGGCTACGATCTTTGTCATGTTCAAAGTGTGTAACATGCAGAAAGCTTATCGATGACTTGTGTCCACTATCAACTCGATTGTAATGACTCCGGTTTTCGAGGATCAAGGCGCCCATTTCTCTAGCTACTCTCGGTTCTTCATGGCGGGAGAATTTACCACTTTTTACCTAAAACTTCCACTAGCTCAGCGTGAAGTGATGCAGAATTGTTTCCCTAAAAATACAGGAATATTTATCGCACGATTGTCACTTTCTCACTGGGCCGTACCATGTTGTTGTTTTGGCTCCTGTAACGGCGTGCTGCGGCGCAAAGATTTCAGTGTGTACCAGAACTGCAGACATACATTTGCAAATAGACGTAAGAGTAATTACGTAACTGTAGTTACTTAAAATTTTGTGTTTAGTCATTGTATGTACTAGTTGCTGCGGATTCTCGACAGATCATAGTTGATCTAATTACTACGTAGGAATCATTTATTTGCACTCAGTATTATCTCTGTGTGTCAAATAATAAGGATACTGACTTCAACCGCAAACTGCGGGATGTCTAGTTTCCTATTATTTGTCACACATTGATTAGATTCTTTTTAACACTGGCCAGTTTTGGTCTTTCTCGATAAGTCTTCCCAACCACGCCTCTTGTGCTCTACTTTCCGCTTACTATATATGTTGAGTGTGGCTGGCTATAGTGACCTGGATTTATTACATACTGGTGTTTTGTCTGGAAAACCTTGAAAATCTGGAATTCTTTGTGTTGGGTGTTTGAAACCCACGGCTGTTTGTACCTGAGTTCTATGCCTGTTGCCTGCCACGCCCAGCCTTTAATATGCATAGCGATAGCAGAGTACAGTAATGTCTCCTCTTCCCAGGTGTTATCCAGCTCTGCTTGTTCTGATAGTTTGTGGCAGATTAATTTAGCACCAGAAATCGATCACTGGGGAAATGAGTTACTGTGTGGAGTCCAGAAGTAGAGTTCTTCGAAGCTGACCGCTCGCATTACTAGAATAGCTGTGAAATTCTTGTGATGGATCGTGAACTCGGCTGGAAACCGTGAAGTGTATTTTTTGTCATATAGAGAACAACCTCAAAAAATCATAATAACAACATTTATTTTATTTTTCGTCACAAATAATGTATCGGAAGTTCCTTACCAGTATTTCGCCTTAAACCTCCGACTACCAGTTTTATTTCGAAAAACGTTAATGTGTGGTTATTCTAATTAATCAGAAATAATAGTACCGAAAGTATATATTCCGCCTTTTTTTCCAAGATGGTAGGAAGGGGGGGAGGGGGATTAGGGCATACAGGGTTATTCATAAGTACCTCCTGGGTTTCAGAAGACGACTTCAAAAAAAAAACTGCAAGACATACTGAGAACAGACACATATCAGTGGACAGAGAATCTCGCCAAGTGTATTACTCAGACTACAGGTGCTCAATATGAGCTTCGTTTGTGATGTGGCAAGCGCCAATTCGTTGATGCTATCGTTAGTGCGATGCGCTCGGGAAGGCGCGAAGGCAGCCCGCTTTGCGAATCTGGCACTTGGATTGCCTATCTGCTAGTGCGAACTAATTTTATATGACAACACGGTGAGGAGGGTTAACGGCGGAACTTGAACACAGCATAACCTACAGATGCAGTCTGTAATTTCAGTAATTGTATTAACCGTTAGTAGACTTTATTTTACCAGTCGGACACTGATACATAGCAAACAAGCAACAAAATCCAATTGGTTCTCATATATTCTGTTGTGGGATACATACGTCCCTTTGGTAGTCAAAGGGCTAAAGCATTAACACCTTTCGCTTGAACGAATTTGCGTCATAAGTACTTCCAACTGCATATAAAAATGGCATTTCTCGTCTTCAGCTGAGCCGTTCCCGGACGTACTGTCAACTTATATTTCGTTTTTGTGACTGTTGTTTCGATCCCCTTGAGGTTACACCTATCGCATCGCTTGTGGGCATGTAGTACGAGCGGTTTCATAAGAGCGCTCATCCTGGAACTGTAGAGCCATAAAGGCAACACGTGCCTCACGTTGAGAGTCGTGTGGTGGCTTTAAAAACCTTGAGTTAATGTCCAGCCATTAAAATGCTGCTAGTACCTACGTAAGTTAACTGCTGCGATAACAACAAAGGAACCTGCACCAAGGGAGTGAACTAGCGTTCGAGGAAATATAATTCGCAGTCGTGTGGCGTCCTTGGCATGATGAACTTATTGTAAAGACAGCCTCGACTCGTATTAATGTCTCGCGCTTGAGAATGTATTACCAAACTTCGTTGCAACGAAGCTGTTTTATTTTTTTTATTTTTTTTGTTTCGAATTGTTTTCACGTCGGCAACTATATCACAGTAGCATAACGGACAAAATTACTACTTAGTGAAAATGTCATATGCGCACTGACATGACAAAAGTCATGGGATAACGATGTGCCCACACACAGATGATGATAGTATCGCATACACAAGGTATTAAAGGGCAGTGCATTGGCGGAGCCGTCATATAGTACTCGTGTGACTCTTGTGAAAGGGTTTCCGACGTCATTATGGCCGCACGACGGCAGTTAACAGACTTTGAACACGGAATGGTGGTTGGAGCCAGATGCATGGGACATTCCATTTCGGAAATAGTTAGCGAATTCGATATTCCGAAGTCACGGGGTCAAGAGTGTGCCAAGAATATCAAATTTCAGGCGTTACTTCTCACCACAGACAACACAGTGGCCGACGGCCTTCACTTAACTGCCGAGAGCAGCGGCGTTTGTATCGACTTTTCAGTGCAAAGAGACAAGCAAAATGGTTCAAATGGCTCTGAGCACTATGGGACTTAACATCTGAGGTCATCAGTCCCCTAGAACTTAGAACTATTTAAACCTAACTAACCTAAGGACTTCACACACATCCATGCCCGAGGCAGTATTCGAACCTGCGAACGTAGCGGTCGCGCGGTTCCAGACTGAAGCGCCTAGAACCGCTCGGCCACTCCGTCCGGCAAAGAGACAAGCAACACTACGTGTAATAACCTCAGAAATCAATGTGGGACATGCGCCGAACGTATCAATTTGGATAGTCCGGCGAAATATTGTGTTAATGGGCTATGACAGCAGGCGACAGACTCGAGTGCCTTTGCTAACAGCACGACATCGCCTGCAGCGCCTCTCCCGGGCTCGTGCTACATCGACTGAAAAACCGTGGCCTGGTCAGATGAGCCATAGTTCAGGTTGGTAAGACCTGATGGTAGGTTCGAGTATGGCGCAGAGCCCGTGAAGCCATAGACTCAAGTTGTCAACACAGCACTGTGCAAACTGGACGTGGCTCCTTAATGGTGTGGGCTCTGTTTACATGAAATGGAATGGGTCATTGACTGGAAATGTTTATGTTTGGCTACTTGGAGACTATTTGCAGCCATTCATTAACTTCCTGTTATCAAACAATGACAAAATTTTTATGGATGAAAGTGCGCCTTTCAGAACATACGGGACAATTCGCAGGCATGAATCTCATCGAATATTTATGGGACTTAATCGAGAGGTCAGTTCGTGCACAAAATTCTGCATTGGCAAAACTTTCGCAATTTTGGAAGGGTACAGCGACAGCATGGCTCATTATTTCTGCAGGAAGCTTCCATCGACTTGTTGAGTCCACGCCACATCGACTTGCCGGAATACGCCGGGCAAATGGAGATCGCACACGATGTTAGAAGGTGTCCCATTATTTTTGTCACCTTAGCGTATTATATCGGAACATAGCAAACGTCACGATGGAGCCAACGGATCCTTCCGGATACACGTATAATTCTATCTTGCATAGTGCTTGCTCGTTGACTTCCTTCTCACAGTTTTTGTGGTAAGATGGCCCACTGGACAGCTCGTCAGAAATTGAGCACAGATCAAATGTGAAAACAGGAAGGTGCACTGAACTGTAAAAAAAGCAAAATAGAAACACTTAACGGTTCAAGGACAATAAGTACAATATAGGGTAGCTAGAAGTGGCAACGGTGTCGTGGTTAAGTGGTAAATGATCATGGTGTTAGTGTGCCATGTGTGCGAGTCGTGTTCAAACCTCACTTTTTTCCACTGTTCACTGTATTCAGATTTATGTCTGTGTCGTGGTGTAACGTCTTATAATGACAGTTGATTCAACAAAACTACTCTATTAGCAGCCGAATGGCATTGGCTCTCCAATGGGAACCGCAGATGTTTGATGACAAGTCAACTGAATCCTCCACCGGAAAACACGTCTGTTGTGTCATACACGGCGTTAGTGACAGTACATGTGTCAAATGGCTCTGAGCACTATGGGACTTAACTACTGAGGTCGTCAGTCCCCTAGAACTTAGAACTACTTAAACCTAACTAACCTAAGGACATCACACACATCCATGCCCGAGGCAGGATTCGAACCTGCGACCGTAGCGGTCACGCGGTTCCAAACTGACGCGCTTAGAACCGCACGGCCACACCGTCCGGCAGTACGTGTGTCGTATGATAGGAATTTCTTACCGACGCACCTAACCTTGTAGGCTTGGTGAGTGATTGGGATATGCCTCCAAGCCCGATTTAGGGGTTCGAATTAATTTGAATGTGATCACTCCCATGGAGCTGATGAAAACAAACTAGTTTGTCAAATAAGCTGCAACAAATGATCGAAACAGTTTCAAAGCGAAACAGTTTCTATGTGCTCTGTTAAAACATACGGTTGTAACGTTTTTAAGTTGCGTTGCGTTTTGGAGGCTTTGACTCTTGAATTCCTTTGTTGTAACATAGTTCACACCCGTTTACTTGTTGTTTTCATTTCTGTGACACGTCTGTGTGGTACCTCTCCTGCCTTCACTATTCATCAGGTTCACTTGCAATGGTAACGTATTCTTACCACATACTCATATTGTATAAGCAATTTGTACTGTGACAACTGCGAAGAACACAGAAAGAAGACAAACGTTTCAATGACCCGAAGGACAGTTCATAATGGTCCGAAGAAAATAAAATAAAAATAACTAGCGGCAGGGAGTTCTGAACGAGGCTCATTTACTTGACAGTCTAACACCGTGACAACTTGACCACAACACGCAGCTATTCAATTTCGCCATATAATGCACTTGTTAGGTTGGACCGTTCACTATTTCTATTTTGCTTTTTTTTTTTTTTTACACAGTTCAGTAAACTTTCTTCCTGTTTTCGTGCTTGATCTATGTTCAGTTTTTGGCGGGCTGTCCACTAGGCCATTTTGCCAGGAAATCTGAGGGGATGCTATGGGGAGTTTCTCTTCTCAGTAACACCAGTGTTTGTTTTTATATCCAGTTTGCATTCTACCTTTCTTGGTATTTAAAAGTGTTATTACCTTTGCCGGTCACAACGCTTTTTCTCACTTCTCCAACCTATCCTTTCTTGCCCTTCCCAGTAATGATCGTTTTTTAAATGTTCGTATTGCTTGCAACTTGAGAACCATATAATTTCTGTCGTTCCACGCTTAAAATATTTTACTCTTGGCCGGCCGGTGTGGCCGTGCGGTTAAAGGCGCTTCAGTCTGGAACCGCGTGACCGCTACGGTCGCAGGTTCGAATCCTGCCTCGGGCATGGATGTGTGTGATGTCCTTAGGTTAGTTAGGTTTAATTAGTTCTAAGTTCTAGGCGACTGATGACCTCAGAAGATAAGTCGCATAGTGCTCAGAGCCATTTTTTTTTTTACTCTTACTCATTGTACTTACTGCATTATGGACGATTGTGGTGTTCTCGAGCGTTAGAAGTAAGACCACGTATAAGCTATGACTTCGTCAGTGATGATAAAGGGGCATAAGCAGCGCACAACCTGATATGTTGTGTTAATACTCTGCAATTACTCTAATGGGGTATTTCGAAGTCAGTGACTTTACACATTGCTCTGTCACCCGCTCTACGCGCCCCCTGATCTCCCTTGACCAACTTCTTGCACATATGCGTGTTAGAATGTTGAACTGCCGTTTTTGCGTCATTGAGACAATACTGCGGAACACAGGAGTGTGATATAAGACCATGAATTGACGAGCCTACGCATTAGCGATTCTGCCAGTATGCAGGAAATAAGTGATAAACTCACTACTGAAAATTGTCAGAATGAATAGTGTGTGAACCACGTGAACTTCGTAATCTTGTAATACCCCTTGAAGAAACGGCAGAAAAATATTAGGTGGCCTCTGACGTTTTCGTGAACTGGTCCAAAGAAATGAGAGAACATCTAAATCTAGATGTCCTTACCAGGCAATGAACCCTGCTCCCTCAGAAAGAGAATTCAGCAAGGAAACTTTCCACGTGATAGCCACGGACATCTATAAATGCTGTTTGTCATGACCAAAAATGTGCTTGGCATTGTGGATTCACTGTTCGACATGAAAATTCATCTGATGATAATATTTGACTATTCAGATATAAAATATATTTTTGTAGCCGTAGGCGTTTCTCAAGTAGCTGCATGAATGATAGATAACCCACTTAAACAACGGTAACGTATTGTGCATAAATTAGTGGGAAGACCGACAGTAGTTTGAGTGCACGATTGTCGAACAACCACTGTAAATACATCCATTATATATATATATATATATATATATATATATATATATATATATATAAGGAGCGATTGAAAATGAAACGACCACATAGAAGTAGTAGTAGCCAGGGTACATGCCAACAGAGAACCACTGGAAGAATCCTCTGGAAGTTTAGTCCACCCACGTAGGTATCAGATTACAAAACCTTCGTTCGGCAGATGATTGATTATTGCTCCTCAACCTGTGACCCCTAAACAGCTAGGACTTGGAGAGGAAATAGAAAAGATCCAAGGAAAAGCAGAGTTTAATGGCACAGATTCCTCGAGTAAGCGTGAAAACGTCCAGAAATGCTCATCCAACTTTAGTGGCACATGCTGCTACAGAGGCGTTATGTAAGTTATCAGGATGAGGTACACTGGTAAAATGTACGTTACTAGGAGCGTCGACCGTCATATTGTTTACGCGAAATGAACGGAAATAAAATTACTGAAATTCGAGTTCATATGGAGCTCTATCACTGGTAAAACGGATGATTACAGGTGGAAAGGTCACGGTCTCGTTCCCCAGGTTGTTCTAGAGTTTTTGTCTACCGCTTGTCTGTTTATTCACGTCTGCGTCTGAGAATGTTTGTTAATTTGAAAAATACTAAGTTCCGCTGTTATTCGAAGTCCTGGTTAAACTGTAGGCCCCCTTATAATTTGCTGCGTTAGTCAGACAAAATGTCTGAGAAAGGGAAGGACGTACCATATCGAATAGCGCTGTGGCGTTGAAACCAACTCTTGGATTGATAACAGCTTTACCATACGGAGCAGACTTCTTACCGCGCTGTAACAGGAAAAGGGGGAAGTGACAGTGGTACACACCGTAACATGGTTTGCGGAGTATAATGTAGAAATATCAATGTTAGGACGGCTGCTTGAATGGCCACGGGCGATTTTGCTATCAGTTTTTGTACAATGCGACTTTGTACTCCATATCTTAATGGCCTTACCGTCCACAAGACGTACGCGTCTTCCTTGCTCCGCTCCCGCAAGACGTTAGACAACGGTTTTTGCCGTTTCTAGACTCGCGCAGTTTTGTTATGGTCCTCGGTTTGTTGTTGCAGTGTCAGTTTTGTGACCGCCTTTCATTGTAGGTGCGCAGATGATCGTTTCAATTAATTTTCTTTCCAGTGCTTGTCTGACAGGGTGCAGTGTAGACGTACACAAGGCGGCCGGTCAGCAGAGACGGCAGATCGCGCCAACGCCGCCCATGCGCGCATTGAGGCTATGCAAATAGCCGAGCCGAGCGAGCCGGTCCGCGTGGCTCGTGGGAACGGCGCCGGCGCGCACGTGGCCTACTTCGGCCGCGCGGTGGGCGGTGGGCAGTGCACGCGTCATGTCCTCGTGGGCGTCGCTGGCGCTGGTTTCCTGATTAACACGACGCCCTCGCATCGTACGATTAGCGCTCAGTGGATTTCCCCAGTAAGGGAAGGAAAATTTTCACTGCAGCAGTCTGTTCCTATCCTTTTCGTTTCCTTTGCAGATATGTGCGGTAGCTGCATGTTGATATGACGCTGAAATTTTTAAGATACTCTAAACTATGTTTATCGTTTTTGTTCTAATTGTAAATTTCATAAACACTATGAACTGTATTTTAACTCTGCTAAGGTTTAGGTCCCGCTTTCTACCGACTCGATTATTGTCTGGTAGAGAATACCTTAAATCGAAGTGCCCCCTACCTCGTGTAGACAACACTAAGAGTTGCTTTTGCCAGTAATTAACAAACACTGTTGGCGCCATGTGGTACCAAACTGAGACACTTGCAGTATGTTTTTAAACAACACGAGATTATCATTACTAATCTATCACAAATACGGCACAAATCGAAAGTACACAGTTTATTTGAGATGGAAATGAAATGGTAACAAATAATAAGATAAAGTTTATGCCGGAAGCGAATCACCTTAACTTCGCGGGGCTGCGCAGCTACGATATTTTCCCAGGAGCGTCGCGCAGGGAATCGAGGACAGGATTACTTAAACGCGTTACTGCCTTTGATTATGCGATGTGTACCCTTGTCTTACAAACCAATACGTTTGGCTACGACAGGAATTCACGGCGCGAACAAGGGCGGGAAGGAGGGAGGTCGTTGTGTGATGTGAACGAAGAGAGACAACGGTACAGCAGAATTGTTGCTACAGAATTACGGTTAGTACAGACTGTAACATTTTATGTATCCTTCAGTTAAGCTTATAAGTGGTAAGTAGTACAGTCGTGGTAATGATTCGCAGAGATTCGAAATGTGCATTGATATTTCACGTAGTCTCAATATTGTTTTGAACCACAAACAACTACCACCACCACCACCACCACCACCACCACCACCACCTCCCTACTACCAGAAACAAACGACGACGACGTCGGCTACACTGCTTCCTCAAATTCCTCGACCTCCCGCCTCCTCCCTAAAATCACCTTCTGTCAACGATCACACGATTTATAAACCTTACTTTTACTGTCACTCGGCACACTTTTCGGACTTGTTACACGTGCGTAGACGACCAAGCAAACTTAGTTTTCCATGTATCTGAAAAAATATAATGATAGCAAAAAAATGGTTCAAATGGCTCTGAGCACTATGGGACTTAACTGCTGAAGTCATCAGTCCCCTAGAACTTAGAACTACTTAAACCTAACTAACCTAAGGACATCACACACATCCATGCCCGAGGCAGGATTCGAACCTGCGACCGTAGCAGTGCGCGGTTCCAGACTGTAGCGCCTAGAACCGCTCGGACACCCCGGCCGGCTATAATGATAGCAGTTATATTACTTTGTTTACAGTTTCTGTATTATTTAGTGATAAGAAAAGATCACAAAGTAAAAATACGCACGTGTGTTTTCAGTGAGACACAAACAATTTCATACCTCATTATATCATAAGACATGTGCGTTTAGCAACACTACCAGTTCTCTATAGATTTCCATTGTTTGTCTCTTACTGTGCAACAGAATTAAACAACAATTTTACAGCGTAGTTCTTCTTTGGGCACCAAAATTTGGGTTTGGGGGATTAAAATACATTCATAAATTGGGTGTTTTTGGCTGGTAGACTTTCCCGTAAGCTGGCACTCTTTCCGCAGCCCATGTACTAGCGCGATCCCTGTCGGGGTCCTTAAACGGAATTGCTGGGATCTTTCAGTCCGTGATCACATGGTTAGGGGTAACTGGGTAATTACATCTCTGTTTTTCATTTGACTTGTGGGTGCCGGTGTTGGGCAATGCTAATGACTGTTTCAGTAGGGTTGCTGCAGTGATTCCCGATACTGTCGCGATTTTGCTGCAAGTCACGTTATTTTTTAAAACGACTACTTTTGGACACGTGGTACGGATTCTCAGAAAAGTGCTGCGTCGTTTCAGGAGCAGTCCGTAATTCGCACAGCCTGATTGCAGTTCTGATTAGGCCATCTGAAACTAAATGTTCAACTATGCTATAAACCATTCTACAAAAATGGGACAGCTCCATGAATAAAACCACTTCCAATCGAGAACCACGTCAAAACTGCCAACAACCCGCCCAATATGACCCCTAGAACGGGCGTTGAACCGTTGATAATACAGGACCGATCATTGTAAAGTCTGTTGCCGCTATGCGCTTAATCGAGTTAGGCCTATTTCCCAGGCTTTGTTTTTATTTGTCGCGCCACTGATAGCTACCCCGTCATTTGAACGTGATCACAATTCGCTACCAACGCCTCCTTCCGTAATCCACAAATAGGAGGAAATCAGAGAACCTGCACCGTCACTGCCTGCGGAAGCAGGCAGTGACCGGACGTCCATTAGTTGGCACGCTGCACTGTTTCTCCGTCCTGTTACGTAAAGTCTGAGAGGCCAGGTACACGCTCGCGGAGATACGCTCCAGCGGACACCGGCGTCGGAGGAAACTGGTAATCAGAGCACACCGTCGACTAGCCTCCACTAGCGTCCGCCTCAGGTGCGCGTACCGGGCCATTTCGCAAACAGCTGAACGCCCATTTTCATTCATTAGCGGAGAGGCTGGCCGAGTTGCCGGGAAATGAAAGCTGGCTTGGCTGCCGGCGAGGTGTCGGGCCGGGGGAGCGCACGCGGCGGCTCGAAGAGCACGTCTCTCTCTCTCTCTCTCTCTCTCTCTCTCTCTCTCTCTGCCGTGTAACAATCAATAGCGGCGCGTGCTGCGCTGGCGTGGCTTGGCGTGGCGTGGCGTGGCCGCTGTCGGCAGTGTTGCCGGGCCGGCGCGCCCTCCCACGCTCGTCTGCCGTCTTATCTGGCTCCCGCCGGCGCGGTTTGTTTACCACCACCCGAGGACCGCGCCCGCGCTCGGATAACCGTGAATGTTGCTTCCTGTTTATCCATCGTAAACGCTTCCCCGCTCGCCGAGCCGTGTAGCACCTCGCTACAGGGGACCGCCGACTGAGATGAACCCGACCGCCACGTTAATGACAGGGAGTATGGACAAAATTCACGACGTTCGACTAATGTCGTATAAGGCAGCGATCTACAGAACTGCTAGGACCGCGGGCCGCCTCACTGTGCTACGTAAGAGCAGCAAGGAAACGAGAAAGAATTTCACATTATTTGTGTCAGAAATATTAATTTGATTTAATAAATATAATTACAAAAATGTGTTTTACAGAAACATTATTTGCAAATTTAATTCGCAACGTGACATTCAATTGATTCCACAATTACATGAAACGTATTCGCAGTCGGCGAGTATACTGGATGTGCTTATCTACGCCCTCAGATCCAAATCAGTAAAGTGTACAAACTGCCTAAAAGTCCTTCAGTTTTCACGGCGGAGGCTGTGGCAAATTTTAAGCACTTAAGTTCGGATCTTTAACTTCCATCTTAAAGATATTAATCGTGTACGACTGCCAGTGTGTTCTAAAACGTATTCAGCTCCGAAGATAAACTACCAACCGTTATATTTTGGATGTGGTACTGGATTATATTCGCTGTGAACGGAGAAGGCAGACGATCATTCTTCTCTGGGTGCAGTTGCACTATGGTATCCGCAATAATGTGGAAGTTGGCATCTTAGCGAAATAAGCTGCAGCTACAGGAACAGTTCCCGATGTAAAAATACCGTATACAGACTACTTACGTGAAGTCAAGAGCCATGGAAAACAGCGGTGGTATGAGATGTGGAATGTGTCCCAACAAACGAAACGTGAAGGAAGTTCAAGATCCGAACTTAATTGCTTAAAATTTGCCACAGCCTCCGCCGTGAAAACTGAAGGACTTTTAGGCAGTTTGTACACTTTACTGATTTGGATCTGAGGGCGTAGATAAGCACATCCAGTATACGCTATGATTAAACGAAACGTGGATATTATGCGGCATTAGAAGCTCAAATTACTACAAAGCCGTAGTATACGAGGACGCATTTGGACCGATCTACGATTTCCACCATAGTTAGATTCCCACTTTACCGTGCCTCGTTTCCTCTTCATCTGTATAGATTCGCTGCATGTGAATGTGATTCCGATTCAGAAGCTGATGTAAACCACATCTTGTTTTCGTATTTCAAATTTCACGACGAACGATCGAAATTTCTGGGGACCCTGATGAGTACGCGTTATCTTCTCCCTCAGTCAGTGCTCTCCCTTTCGGTTTCTAAAGACATTCGCCAGTTTAAACTGATGGTCAGTTTTGTTAAGAGTGTAGGAGTAACATTATCATCAGTCGCTATCAGTTATTAAATTTAAGAAGTTGTGTGAATGAAGTACATAAATATCTATAATTCACTCATCATTCTACTTGTTACACATTTATTGTGGGAAAATTTGACGGTTTGAGCTTTAAGGCTCTAATTTACATTTTTGTATTCTCTTTGTACAATTTTGTAATCTACGAGGGTGGTTTGAAACGTTCTTATAGTCACCACGAGCGTTCAGCGCTAGTGCGACGAGCTGTTCAAGTGATATTCATTGGACTGTTGTCTGTAAACACGTGCCACGTCAGTGCTCTTGGAAGAGAGCTGTGGCGGTGACGTGGTTCTGTTGTTGTTCCCGCGTAGTGATTTGCGAAGATGGAAAAAAAATCGAGATTCGAGCAGTGAGTACGTACTTCGTAAAAAAAGGTATGAAAGCAAAGGACATTCATGCCGATTTCCAGAATACGCTGGGAGACTCTGCTCCTTCATATTAAACTATTGTCAAGTGGACAAATGAGATTGCCGGCCGGGGTGGCCGAGCGGTTCTAGGCGCTACAGTCTGGAACCTCGCGACCGCTACTGTCGCAGGTTCGAATCCTGCCTCGGGCATGGACGTTTGTGATGTCCTTAGGTTAGTTAGGTTTAAGTAGTTCTAAGTTCTAGGGGACTGATAACCTCAGAAGTTAAGTCCCACAGTGCTCAGAGCCATTTGAACCATTTTTGAACAAATGAATTTAAATTTGGTCGGGAGAGCTTAGATGATGATCCGCGCATTGGTCGGCCAAAATGCGTCAATACTCCAGGAATCATTGCAAAAGTGCACAAAATGGTCATGGAGGACCGCCAATAGAACGTGCGTAAAATTTATCACGCTTGCCAGATGTCATCTGAAAGGGTATATCACATTTTAACTGAAGAATTAGTAATGAAAAAATTATCTGCAAGATGGGTGCCGCGACTCTTGACACTGGAACAAAAACGCATGAGAATTTACACATTGGAACAATGTTAATGACCCGTTTTAGGAGAAACGAACAAGATTTCTTGCGCCGGTTTGTGACCACAGATGAAACTTGGGTGCACTACTATACCCCAGGCACAAAACAACAGTGAAATCAGTGGAAACGTGCTGATTCTCCGCCACCAAAGAAAACAAAGACAATTCCTTCGACGGGAAAGGTCATGGCATCAGTGTTCTGGGATGCGAAGGGGATTCTGTTTGTAGATTCTTCCCCCACTGAGCAAACAATTACTAGACAATAGTATGCCAACCTCCTGGACAAATTGCAACAAAAGATACGTGAAAAAAATCTAGGTTTAGCAAGGAATAAAGTCATCTTCCATCAAGACAGTGCGCGCCCGCACACATGTGCCGTCGCCATGGCAAAATTACACGAACTATGGTATGAATTGTTGCCACACATGCCTTTTTCACCTGATTTGGTTCCGTCAGACTTCCATCTCTTCCTAAAACTGAAAATCTGTCTTGGTGGACGAAGATTCACTTCAAACGAAGAATTAATACCCGGAGTTGACAACTGTTTTGCAGGCCTGGGGAAACTCATTTTCGAGATGGTATTAAGGCTCTGGAACATCGTTGGACCAAGTGCATTAATCTATAAGGAGACTACATTGAAAAATAAAAAAAAGTTTCAGTTACGTAAGTACTTTTTTTGTAATCCGTTCCGAGAACTTTTCAAACCGCCCTCATATATAAACATGTGTTATCGGTGGCTAAATAGAGTGCAAACTCTGGAGGCCAAATAAAACAAAAGAAAATAAACAGTGCGAACAAAAGTCAGCTGTACAAGGGAAGGAAGACAGTGAAAAATTTGTGGCGGACCGGGACTCGAACCCGGATTTCCCACTTTACACGAGCTGTTCGCTCATTGCTAAGGTGCTATTCCGGTATTGGAGAGCCTCGGCAATACTGTTGCGAGGGTAGTCTGTGCATCTGTGGTCGCAACGAATATCGCATGTGCGCAGAAAGCAATAGATCTGTGCTGGTACAAATTTTAATTTATTAGCCTGCATTATCATGGTGGTCGGAAACGACTGGGAGAAACAATATTCACCCAATTCAGATGCTCAAGTTGCCAGAGTTTGCAGAGCTGTGTTCACAATTTTACTGTTGGGTGAAATACTGATACTGGTGAGTGGACACTTCGATTGCATATCGTATAAGTTAGATTATGAAGCTGTCAGAGTTAGTTCTTAAATCAATAGCATGACAGAGATATTTGTCAAAGTTTTGGACAAACTTTTTTCTAACGATGTATTGTCTGAACTGCAATATCTTGGGTGGTACGCTAATACAATGTACAGCTCTAAGCACTGATACAATAAAATTATTTTTATTAGTATTACATTATGGCATTTTGTGTATTTTATTGTTACTATTTGTAAATTCTTAGGCGTCGCCTCGTTTAAAGTGAGGATAGTGTGAAGATTTTTTTTGTGGAGGTGTGTGTATGTGGGGGTGAGGGAGGGGGGGGGAGGGGTAGGGAGTGAGTGCAATAACAGTATGTTACACTCCCTGCAAAGTATCGAACTCTGGATCCGCGTCTGCCTCCAGACTACGGCTGTTTGTAAACAGTGAACGGTAGTCACTGGGGCCGTTTCTTCTCTCTCGAGAAGCAATTGCCCCAAGGCCTACAGGGACGCTGAAGGAGGATAAGGTACACCTACAGTGTTCTATCCTAATGATTAAATCATTTCTGGATATTCGACTCTAATGTGAATGAAAAAAAAGGTATCAACTCGGAAGATGGAAACCTCTGAAAAGAATAATGCCTAAATCAATAAATCTAAAATGGTATCGTTGGTAATACCTACTATTTTTCTATGCGTTGGATCTACGATATTATCTTTAAAAGTCTAGACAGAAACTCTTCGTGCTTCAGAGTTAGTATAACTATTAGATCTATTTCTACACACATTCTCCGCAAACCAGCGAACGGAAAATAGCGGAGGGTAGGCCATATCAGTATTAGTCGGTCACTGCCCTATTCCATACGCGTACTGAACGAAGAAAAATTAATAAACTTAAGTATGGTCCATAGTTGGCTGTAATGCGATGTTTTGTCTAATCGTGCGATTAGCTGATTTCGACAAAACGTAATGTTACCACGTTGCTGTACATAGAGCAAGGTTCAGAATACGGTATTAAGAGGTGACACAATAGCGTGGATCCTTTCATAAAATGACGGAAAATGGCTACTTTTTACTTGTTATTAATAGTGATTTGGAAAGCCAAGAAATACAGATGTTTCAGTTGTGCTTGACAATGACGATTAGTCGAAATTAACTAATCGCGCGATGAAATAAACTTTGCGTTTCAACCTACTAAGGAGTACGTTTACGTTTATCAAGCATCTGGAGACTGCGGGTCCCCACAGATACAAACTTTTGGGGAAAAAATTGCTCTGTGTGTGACTCTGTGCGCGCCCTGATTTGTATTAACTTATTCCCCTGATCGACACAGGATTTTCGCAGGAGATTGATCGCACAGTCCTCCTCTATTGCAAGGTTTCGCAACAACTACGCACTCTTTCTTCGGTGGATTCCCAGTTAAGTTCTCCCAGGTTTCCGTTGCACCTGCAAAAGGGCTACACGTGCTGTTACTATACTACGAGCGTGACTCTGCATCCGCTCAATGGTAATTTCAAGACAACCCATAATGATGCAACCAGTTGTCAGCTTGACTTTCCACACGTCGGTGCTCCTGTAAGCTGCACACTACTGGTAAGCGTCACAACGGTTTGCAGTTTACAGGAATATCTTCGAAATGAAACATAAAGCAGACGGTTGGCTGTCTGAAGCAGAAATACACTTGTACTCGTCACAGTTTACTTGTAAATTCACACATTTACATGGTGATGAGGGTGCAAACCCTCGAAGTGCGTCGTGGACATAGTTAAAAATTTGCATAGATAGTTATGCAATAAAGAGACCGATGTTGACGGAGTTTGGTAGAAGGAGATAACTGAATTGTGCCTTTCCACTTGTGTTAATCGTACATAACACTTCCCGTGGTACGTGGCATCTAAAAATATACTCGCTCGATCATATAATGTGTTTGTGTTGGTCATTAGTCAAAAGTTTGTACAAAACAGTCGAAAATAGCAACTGTACCAAAAATGTGTTCCTTATGCAGTTTTCGTCGCATGTGTCTCATTTAGACTTTTTTTAGTGCCTGTTCAACTCAGTAGTGACGTTTGTGGCAGTGATTTCTCTTATCAGTAATAATTATTGCTTGGACTACCATTGACTTCGTTCAATTCTGCATAAACAAGTAACATTACCGTCATCCACTAGAGTAGCATTCATTGCTGTCAACACACTGCACATGCATACGTTTGATACGTTATATCCACAGCGATTAGGAAGCCGCATTAATTAAAACGTTAGTTCAAATTTCCATATGAAACCCCTGTTTTAAGTTTTATGTATATTGTTGGTATCACTTCAGTCGAATGATCGGATGGGTTCTTCTCAAACCGGAGACGATTCGTTTCCTTGACGTCCTCCGGTTGTCATAGCTACAGATCCCTAATAACTTGAGAGGCATCAAACACTGAATCCTCACTCTGAAGTGAGGAAATTTACTCCTCCTTTTGACGCCTTGTGAATATCCTAAGTAACCAACAATCTGGTTGACAGAAGGCATTGTTGCACTTTTAGAACTTTCGCTTAAAGCATCAAGCGTCGAATCTCGAAAGACATTTCATCAGGCACAGAGAGCAAAAAGTCTTCAACGTAGGCGAATGTTTTGTTGATTTCCGTGCATTAAAAACAATTAAGCACAAGGCTTAATGTCAGGTTTTCCAATCTCTCGGCCACTTGAATTCGCTGTAAGCGTGAATGGTATACCTTAACCACTGCTCTCATGAACGAATCTGTTGGGTTTAAAATATGAATGATACATTAAAGATGGTGTATCAGGAGGCGCGCGCCCTTCGCGTCGCGTCGCATCGAGCGGTCTGGCCTTTTAAACTGCTACGGGGTCCGACGCTAATGGAGAATATGAATTGCAGCGGAGCAATGACCGTACCCTTTAAAACCATTGACTAGGCAATATCGCGACTAAACGGCCGCCCCACACATCAGAGGTCTTTGATCTTCCGTAGAGTACGGAATTTATGAACGGTAGCTAAACTTGGGATGAATGAAGGGCCTAATCTGCTATTTGAACAATAGCAGAGTGTAGTACGATGCATATAAAAGCCGTGAACCTGCATTTAGTTTGAACTCGTTTCGGATCACACCATTTTATTATTTCACACCATTTTATTATTTCAGGCCCTTTGCACACACAAGATGGTGTAGGCCGTCAAATAAATTCGTAATTCAGTGTTCAGTTTTACCTGTATTAAATGTGGTTAAAGCACCCGAAACGATTTATACGTCGATAGCGCTGCGAAAGACTTCGAGATCACCGCAGCTGGCCGTTACGCTTTACTTTCTTAGTCTCTTTAAAGTTAAGGCAAGATCCAATTTAATCGTTGGAGCCTTAAGCAGTGATTGAAAAAGATTATAATGTAGTACTAACAATGAGGTATTGTTTAGAGCGCAAGAAATCCTCGTGGCCTGTTTCTGTTTTACTCATTTGTACGCTCCTACATTGATATCAGCTTTAATGTTATTTCTGTTGTAGTATATCCTTAACGGTGATACAACATGAAAACCGCCTTCATCCCCGAAAATTTTTATTTTATTATGATCGATGACTGTATTCTGTGGCCTGATCAGATGTAATGTTACATTCGCGGCTCTGCAAATACGCAGTATTTTTTACTGTTAAGAGAGAACTAGTTTCAGGGAACAACAAATGAAGTTTGGACAGTAAACACGCAGCACAATTTCTTGCTGTTCCAGTTTCCGTATCCTGTTGCATGCTATTCTATACAAGTATAGAACACAGTCGACTCAAGGTAAACATCGACTGGAATGAAGTGCAATTGTAAATGTGGCGAAGACATTGTGCAAGACACGCGGTTCATAGAGACACTCATCACAGCGAGGAACACAGCAGTTTCTTGCCGCCCCCATCTCAGAGGTGGAAAACAATACTATGTACACGTAGACAGTAGGGTTTTGATTACGAGCTTTGCCAATGCATGTGTAAGATTACAGGGGAGAAAATCGTCTGTTATTAAAGTATTTTTCTTCCTGCAGAATGTCACTCGGATGTTTGACTGTGTGTAACCAAATTACAATTTCTAGTGAAGTTAGTTGTTACATCTTCAATTGCAGTGTGAAGAATAGATAGGTTCTGTGCTTCGTCACGGACATTGTACCATGTATAAGTAGAGATAATTTACCCAAACTATTTAACCCAAAAACAATCAGGTTTACCAAAACTGCACATAGTTGAACCTGTGTAGGATTTGTGCAGCTCTCTCTCTCTCTCTCTTTCTCTCTCTCTCTCTCTCTCTTTCTCTCTCTCTCTCTCTCTCTCTCTCTCTCTCTCTCTCTCTCTCTCTCTCTCACACACACACACACACACACACACACACACACACACACACACAAACGACAAACGCCGAGCCGGCCGGTGTGGCCGAGCGGTTCTAGGCGCTTCAGTCTGGAACCGCGCGACCGCTACGGTCGCAGGTTTGAATCCTGCCACGGGCATGGATGTGTGTGATGTCTTTAGGTTAATTAGGTTTAAGTAGTTCTAAGTTCTAGGGGACTGATGACCTCAGATGTTAAGTCCCATAGTGCTCAGAGCCATTTTTTGACAAATGCCGATTACAATAGTGACTTTCGTGCCCCGCGAAACTTGTCGCTCTGGACTCAGTTTCCGGCAAGGTGTTCGTTTTTATCCCGTTACCGCCCCTTCGACTCCTAGTCGAGCGATGGCGCGGCGTCGCCGTGACGCCTGCGCGGCGGTGGCGTGTCTTGCATACTCGCCACTTGTCTGGCCGCTCGGAGTTCGAGGAACATGGCCGCGAGGCACGGTGGTGGAGACAAAGGCAAAGCGAGGCAAGGCTGGCAAGGAGGAGGCTGGGCGGGCCCGGCCGGACCGGATCCGTGAGTCATGACGGGGGCTGCGGCTGCGTCGGCGTCAGGCGAGAGGCGGGCGAGTAGAGAACACCGGCCGGGGCCACTGACCTTGGCTGCGCAGTTCTTGACCTTGAAGCGCGCCCAGAGGTACCAGCTGACGGCCAGCAGGGGAAGGACGCCCGCGGTACCACATTTCCCATCGCATAGCTTTATTATTACTTCCTTTCTGGCGTACTATTGTTTGACTTAGCTGTTGAACAGTCTGGCCCTCTCACGGTTTGTTCTCGGTAAGCGGAGCAGTTTCGATTTTAATTTCAAAATGAGATTTGCACTGTGCAGCGGACTGTGCGCTGATATGAAACTTCCTAGCAGATTAAAACTGGGAGGACGGGGCGTGAGTCGTGCTCGGGTACCTCAGATGGCAGAGCACTTACTCGCGAAAGGCAAAGCCCCGAGTTCGAGTCTCGGTCCGACACACAGTTTTAATCTCCCAGAAAGTTTCGATTGTAATTCTCGTTTCTTCATCCTTTCATGACCCGCCTGTAACAGCCCCTGTAGCAGTACTGCTTTTACAAGGGAAGTTCGCGATCTGCGTCGTTATCTTAAAAGTCATTTTAATCTGAATAGTTCAACATTTTTTCTTAAGTGACGTTAGTTGTGTTAATTACTTTCTTAAGCGCTATTATATCCAAGGACTGAATCTTACCCTACGGTCGCAGGTTCGAATCCTGTCTCAGGCATGAATGTGTGTTGTCCGTAGGTTAGTTAGGTTTAAGTAGTTCTAAGTCTAGAGGACTGATGACCTCAGATGTTAAGTCCCATAGTGCTTAGAGCCGTTTGAACCATTTGACTGAATCCTATTCAGTCTCACTGCAAGAACACTGTACGGTTATTCACTTTTTTGCTTCCGCTTTGGTCAGTTAGGGAACACGTGACAACTTTCTAAAGCCAAGATGTCATAAATATTTCTTTATTTATCACAACCAGTTCCGACAGACTTTGCTATCATCTTCAGGTCTTCAAAATTTTTTTGTTATGTAACTTGTTCATCTTGAGGTGGGGCCTCAGGCCAAGAAGTCATGTTAGTCGATAGAATGTAGCACATTATATAAAGGTTTGTGAGAAATAAAACATTTAAAAAAAAACAGCGTGTGCACATGGCCATGACCATGTATGTTGGGCTCACGGATGACTGTTGCGACAGGAATGTCACAGTACACTATAAAATGCAAGGTAGCGCGCGTGTAGCGCTCACAGATGATTGTTGCGTCATACAAATCGCAGTACATAATCAAATGCACAATATCACATTAGTTTACGGTAGCTGATCTAAGAAGATGCACTACTGTGCATTTTATTGTATATTGTAATTTTTGTGACGCAACAATCATCCGTGAGCTGTACATTTCGGTCATGGCCATTTGCAAACGGTGTTTTTTGTTTTTAAATGTGTTACTCATGACAGACCTGTGTACAATGTGCTACATTTTACCCACTAACATGACAACTTGCCGTGAGGCTCCGACTCAAAATGTACACGTTTTACAACAAAAATTTTTGAAGACCTGAAAAGGACAGCAAAGTCTGTCGAAAGCAGCTATTGTAAAAATACAAATATTTATGTTTTAGAAAGTTTTTACCAAGTAAAACAGATCGCTCCTTCTGATTTCTCAACATGAGAAAATTCAGTGACTATTTCGGTTCTTTCTCATTTTTTCCAACATTATTTCGTCTTTCCACCATGTATTATTTTCCTCTCTTCATAACATGTCACATCAGTTCTTTTACTTTTTCTTCCTTAGAATCCTTCTAAATGTAACACTTTCCTTCTGAAAACATATCTTTCTGCTGCGTTGTGTTAATTCGAAATCTTTTTTAGCTTCATCTAAAATTTCTTCGTGATCATTCTCTCTTATGTTTCTAGTTTCCCTACTTTATAATTCAGTAATAGACGTTCACTTCCGTAGTCATAGTGGTTTCACTACCGTTATGTAATGCGCTATATTTGCATTTCTTGGTATGCACTTTTTGTTTATTTAATTATTTTTTTATTTCGCAGTACCACAGTACCATCTTCACACGGTCATGAAACATATCACTGATTAAGCTATATATGAAGATTCAAGAATCTCAACGCTGTTTCACTTGCTGTACTATGCCAACAAAGAATAGCAGGGCAGAAATTTCGATGCGCTGTCAGCCAAATTTTGCTATCTTCCCACCTCGTGTGCTCATTTTGTGAGCAGTTTCACTGTAGATCCGTGGTTCACAAACTTTTCTTGTCACGGAACGGTTTGAGAATCCTGGTAGTTTGATGGAACTTATTGTATATTTTGTCGGTTTATAAAATTTTAAAAATGAGAAAAACTTATTTTATTCAGTGATTGCTTCAATTTTAAATCATAACTAATTAAACAGAAATCATAGTGAAATTTAAAAAGTAATTAGTACAGTGAAAATGCCGAAAAAACGGCCGTGTTATTAATAGTTTTTCACAGAGCACTTACTCACTTCCCGTGGAACACCAGTGTTCCGCGGAACACAGTTTTGGAAACCCTGGTGAAGATAATGACAAGTACTACATTGTTATACTCACTCCTCTTTTCAAAGAAGTGTGCTGTTAAAGTTGCTTTCGTGTAAAAAGAAAGGTGTCTATGATTTAATATCTCTCTAAATAAAAAAGTTACAAATGAAGATATAAAACTATGTATTCGCTCCCTTTACGCACTATACTTGTCGAAAATCTTGTTGCAGTGTCTTCAATTATATATTAAATGTCAGGAGTGTGTGCGTTAATAGTTACACACCGAGGTTCATGTATTCAGTTTAGCGTGGTAGCGTTTTCTGTAGGAAAACATGAACGAGCTGTCAGTGTAGACAGTGTTTGGGGATTCTAAGGTGATATAGCAGTCTTTGCATTTTTGTGAAACATACCATATTTTTTTCACTTCGAACTATGCAGCAATACTTCATTTAGATCCTTCTTAGATCTGTTCATTCATTAGTTTGTTCAGTTTCAAAACTTCGCGAAATTCAGTTATTATTTTGTCGATTGGATCCCCCTCTATAGATTAGACCCTTCAGTTGACTTTCTGCGGACGGCTAGACTATACATAGTCGAGCAAGACGGGGCAGTGGTTAGCACACTGAACTCTTATTCGGGCGAACGGCGGTTCAAATCCCCATCCAACCTTCGAAATTGTAAGTTTCTGTGATTCCTCTAAATCGATTAAAGTAAATAACGACATGGATCTTTTGAATGAGCGCGGTCGATTTTTTTTCCCCAATCCGAGGTTCTGCTCAGTCTCTAATGACCTCGTCGCCGGCGGAACGATAAACGCTAAACTTGGCCTGCGAGGTCTAGTGACGCTGTTTTTTCCATATGTGTGCCGATGTGTGCTCGCCTTTGACGATTTTTACTTCTGGAATGACCGGTTGGGAGAGGATTTCACTTTATTTATTGCATATTCAGAAGTACTTGGGGTTCTCATTGGGCCCTTCAGTGCTTTGTGGAGGTGACGTTTACAGAAAATATTAGGCAGTTAGATGCGGAGACGGGCTTGTTGAGGTCGGTAGTCCCTCAATCAGGGTGGTCTTATGGGTTCATAATTATTGTTCTTGACTCCTTGCATTTGTTCATTATTGGGGCAGGGCTTGGCCTGCAGTCGCTAGTCGGGGGACAGATCCTCCACCTCCTCGTCTATTCTTTCGAACAGTTTCGTTGCCTGAGCCTTGACTTTGTCCATCAAGGAGTGTTCACTTGTTTGCCGATGGATTTCATGTGCCATCTAGGGGCACAGAGGCGCCACTTTATACACACTTGAGTGCCTGTAGTCGTAGTATATTGTTGGCGCAAATAGCACCCCATGAAGTTCAGCCGTAAAGGAGCGACGGCTGCTCGTTGCCTTGTACAATTTCAACTTAGTTGAATGGTTGAGGTTGCAGCTCATGAAGAAGGGCTTCAGGGCCCGAATCATCTTCTTGGTATTCAGTTTCCATTCCTGAACATGTGGTGTGTAAGTCATGCCTTTGTCTAGGATGCTTCCCAGATATTTAACCTGTGTGGCTGGTTGGCGATGCCCAGCTGCATCCTCTATACAGGCCCTTTCTTGCTAAACAGTATCGTCGCTGTTTTGGTGGACTTGAGCGTAATCCTTTTCGCCTTTGCCCAGTCTTCCGTGATGTCCAGTTGTCGTTGCATTCTCGTTACCTGCTGTTCGTCGTCTGCGTGAAGACTTGCGGTTGCAAGTGTTAAGATCGGAAGATCGCTGATATACATATTGAACATGACGGGTGAGATCACGGACCCGCGGGATACGCCTGCTGTTGTGGGGTCTAGTGACCCGAGAACCGCCGACCTGCACGTCGGCAATAGATCCTTCACTTGCAGATGGCCCTCCTCGGTGGCGAGTGGCACCCCGCGCAGAGCCCCCGTCCAGCTGCAGCGTGCCGCGCCGTGGTCCGATCCCGCCGTAAGGCACGCCGGCCGGCATTCTGGGAGAAGGCCGCGCCTCCAGGGTCAGCGACCCAGGCCTCCCCGCTGCCCGCGCCGGGAGCGTTGCCCACCTTCTTCCAGGAAGCGTCATCTCTTCCGTCCACCTGTCCTCTCCGCTGAACAAAGCCCCTGCCTATGTACTACGGTCGCGGCACATGTTTCTTTGTGCCCCCTTCCCCCCCTTCCGGAGCTTGCGACAGTGGTTTCCCTCCCTGGTCTTCACCAGCAGTTATCAGACAACTGAGTAAACGTACTTCCACTTCCTGACGCTGGGCTTTAACCATCTGCCTTCCGATTGATCTCACAAAATTGTCAATCGACTCTTAACAGATATTAAATACTCGTATCGCTCGCAAATAATGCACAGGGGTACCTTACGCAGAGAGCATTCCAGCCCCCCCCCCCCCCCCCCAAGGAGAGCTACAACACCAAAAATCGTTCTCAGCTTTCGGCAAGATCAATGTAGTGTTTTTATGTGTTTTTTTTTAGGGGAGGGGGAAATCAAGGTTCTTTATTATTTATGATAATATATAGTCAAATCACCAATTAGTTTTACAACATTACAAACGCCAGATCCTTTACATCACACGTAAATAGCTTCATGTTGGTCCACTTTTCGACGTCAGCGAGTCCTCAATACGAAAGGCAAAGCACAATAAAAGTAAGATGTACCAATATTCTTATTAAAAACTTCACTGTCATTAAAAGTACGGTATGTAATGTTGTCACAATTATTAAAACTTTCAAGACCACTAACACTCTCAATATCTCCACAGCGAACAATAGCCACAGTAAAGCCATCCTACCACGATAAACTTATCCTTTATAAGGGAAAAAATCAAAATTCCACCTCAGTAAAAGCCGGCCGGGGTGGCCGAGTGGTTCTAGGCGCCACAGTTTGAACCGCACGACCACTGCGGTCGCAGGTTCGAATCCTGCCTCGGGCATGGATGTGTGTGATGTCCTTGAGTTAGTAAAGTTTAAGTAGTTCAAAGTTCTAGGGGACTGATGACCTCAGCAGTTAACTCCCATAGTGCTCAGAGCCATCCACCTCAGTAATATTGAAATCAGTAATGAGCCCAAGGAGAAAAATGAACTGAAGGCAAAACGTGTTGCTTCTCGTGCTGTCCTTGATGATCCATTTGTTTCTGCAGGTGGTAATTAGAATTTTTCCCTTATAAAGGATGGTAAATTTAGTCATGATACTGGACGGCTCACCGTGGCAATCGTTCGCTGTGGAGATATTGAAAGTATTGGTGGCCTTGAAAGTTTTAATAACCGTGACGTCATTACGTACCGTACTTTTAATGTTGGTGAAGTTTTAAAACGAATATTGGCACGTCTTATTTTTATTGTATGATGCATTTTGTGTTGAGGACGTGTGGACGTTGAAAGGCGATAAAGATGAAGGTGTTTATGTGTGGTGTACAAGATCTGGTGTTTCTAAAGTTTTAAAACTTGTTGGTGATTTGACTGTATATTATTGTAAACAAAGGACCCTCATCTCCCCCCCCCCCCCCCAAAAAAAAAAAAAAATACTACACATTGATCTTGCCAAAAACCGAGAAGCGTTTCTTGGTAGTGTTGCCCTCGGGGGCACACTGGTTGCCCTCGGGGGCACACTGGAATGCTGCCTGACTCGTGGATGTCTAAAGGAGGATCAATAGAGCTATTTATGTGTGGTGTAAATGTCTTGTGTTTCAGAAGTTGTAAAACTTGTTGGTTATTTGACCGTATATTATCATAAACAAAGAACTCTGATTCCCCCTCACCAAAAAATATTCTACACATTGATATTGCCAAAAACTGAGAAACGATTCTTGGTGTTGTAGCTCTCGGGGCACACTGGAATGCTCTCTCTGTGTTACGGCACCCCTGTGCATCTCTTTGAATCGCGGCCCACGA
Source organism: Schistocerca americana (assembly GCF_021461395.2). Lineage (NCBI taxonomy): Eukaryota > Metazoa > Arthropoda > Insecta > Orthoptera > Acrididae > Schistocerca > Schistocerca americana. The sequence goes on along the minus strand of NC_060119.1, from coordinate 449,306,806 downwards.
TTTGCGCGTGCGCAACACTGATGCGTATAGTAGTGTAGTTTGTGCACTTGTGACTTTCTCGAATATCCGGTGGTGAAGTGCCATACTTTGGACGTAGTTTCGACTTTGTTTCCCGGTGAGTGCTAGGTTTTTTATCTGTTACCTATCACGTACTTCAACTCTAGCAATGTTTATTAATGTGAAAATAATGCTCTATTGCACATTGTGTTACAGTCTGCGTTAAAGTATAGGTCCCCCTACAGCTGGCTTACCAAGTCCCATCACAGGTCGGAGGAAGGCAAAGGCATACCTGCTGAAATAGGGCCGTGCCCACCGTGGTGTTCAAACCGAGCTCCGTCCTGATGACAGTTTACTGGCTTATGACGTGATAGAAAATATCTGATTTTACTAGTCAATTCAGCGTCGTAGAATTACGTATATCTATCCATGTACAAACCAGATGCAGAAAAAAGTTTAAATTTGTTGACCAGTGTAATCAGTGGAGAAGCTGTCTGTATCTGAAATGTGTCACTACAAAAGAATGTTTATTTAAAAATGAAGGGGACCAATGAAATATAAAAGCTACAAGAAATAATACGAAGGGCAACCCGTACGTCACACGGGACAGGTTAGGTGAAATCTCCTACGAAATAACTAGGCTCTGAAAGGAGGAATGGTGAATAGACGCAAGGATTGCAATATCACACGCTTCGTGTTCACGAACTTGGATTGCTGCCGCGAAGAGCCAAGGTCGTGGATGCGTAAGTGTGTAGCTATGTAGATATTAGCATACGATAGCTTGGATAATCCAAAAATTGGTGACTTGATAGTGATCGGCGTGACTCACAAGTTTTTTACACTGCATTTTTTTTTTAATAGATCATTCTTTCTTCACGCGAAGCGTGCTGTTGGCGTAATGATCTACAGCGGAATCAGGGGCTTTCCAGCTCACTACCATATTAGCAGGAGGTGGTCCAATTAGGAATATTTCGGAGGAGATTTCCTGTTATGTTAATTTACCACACAATCAAAAATTTAGTCACGACATGGAGATGGGAACTATTTTTAATTTAATTCAGGTCATCGTCTTTCAGACAGACACAGAAAGTCTAGTGTATGTGAAAATGTGTTTGATGATGTGTTTACGAGTAAACTCAACTTCCTGGACGTATCCAGTGTATTCGCATCTCAACCGATCGCAAACGACCCGAAGCTGTACAATTCTTATGCCTGAATACAACTTGGTTTTCCAATTTATTGTTATTTTCTAACACATTTTCATCATGGTCGTCTCTGTTTAGTGCGTGCATGACTTCTCCTTAACCCACAAGTCGTCGTCATCGTCACACCAAAGGTGAACTAATGAACTCACATATATTTTTTAAAAATTAATTTCTATTCTCTACGTAGAGCAGGCTGTTCGAGTTATGTCCTATGAGTGTCCTAATTGGGTATATTTGGTAGAGGTTTTTCAGTTCCGGCATTTGCCATACACCGTAAATGAGAGAAAACTCCCGACAACCTTCTTCAGAACCTGGGGATGAGAACTATATTTTACTTAATTCTGGAACAATATGCCCCAGAAAAAAATTGAATGCTAAAGTTTTTTTCTTTATGAATATACGAAGCAAAGTCGACATCTTACCTGAAGTGTGCAGCGTACTAAGTTTTTTTCTTCGAAATCTTTCCGACTCTCCTAAAGGTAAGAAGTTGACTAATAAGAGAGTGTATGTTGTTTTCAGCTTTTTAAAGTCTCGTATTCTGTCTTCTGAAGGTAGAGCGGGAATGTAGTAGTTTTTTAATGTTTTCCATTGCCTACCCCCTAAAGCTAGACCAGGCTGTTCGAGTAATGAGCCACTGAAGAGTCAGGAATTTTTCACCCAACTACCACGCAAGCTGGCAGTGGAGCAGGGAGCGTACCAGTTGGGAACATTTGGGAAGGGATATTCACTTCCAGCTTAGTAAGTGAAACCTTCGGAGTCTACTGTATGTGAACGTGTCTTTGTTAATGTTTATTCTGAGTGTAAAGTCGACGTATTAAGTAGACCTGACGTGGGAGCGCTCTTTGTTGGACGAATGGCGTATAATTATTTTCAGTGGATGTAATTCACTGCGAGAAACTGCAATGGAACAGTCGACTGTAATAACTTTACGGGTATGAATCTGTTTTCACAAACCAAACTTGTATACATGCTTGGAATGGTAATTCCAACAGATTGCATTAGTTTGACTTTCACAGAAAGATTTCGTCAACTGATACCTGTGCGTTAGGCGGTGCCGCAAATTTCGTCTACTATGCATGAAAGCCAAGCCATTGAAACACTATAAGCGCTTCATTGTCTCGTTCAAGTTATATGGTGGTGTAGAAGCAGCGCGAAACTGGGTTCGACGGGAATTGGTTTGGAAGTGTGTAGAACGAAGCTAGCATTTGAACGCACAAGGCTGGGCGGGAAATGAAGTAACTCGGGCGAAAGTGGCGCGGTCAAAAGTGAAAGCCGCCGGAGGCCGGCGATGCGTTGTCCTGCGGCCGCTTCCCACAGCCCGCCCGTGCGGCATGGGTGCTGTGCGGCGCGCGCCCAAGCGGCGCAGCCGATCGCCTGGGCGCTACCACTTTCCATACAGATCTTTTAACTGCCTGTGCTTCTTGTGCTGAGAATAGCTACTGTGTGCAGAATGTATGCCTTAAATACCGGCTGACGTTCCTGCTGGTAAACTTTGCGGGGTATAAAAAGAGGTCGTGCTCAACGAAGCACTTCTGTTCCTAACGTTACGTTCAGAACGGTGCTGGACATCTTCAGAGACGTTGCTCCTCCGTTGAATATTGCCGACTGACGGGTCGGACGTCTGAGAGCGATATATATTGCAGAAAAAGGGGCGTGATCGAAGGTACACGTGATGAGCAGAGATGACCCTTGGCAAAGATAAAACTTAACCATCGATTCTGGTCTTGTCAGCTACTAGATCGCTTATATACATTGTTAACAGTAACGGTCCTATCACATTTCCTTGGGGTACTCCGGAAATTACCTTTACATCTGTAGATTTTGTTCCATTAAGGTTAATGACATCCAAAGAAATACTTAGCAGCAGTGTATAAGGAATCAGTGTGGGGGAGGTGTTGACTGTCCACAGGAGGAGCGAGAAATAATAGAACTGGATTATCAGATGAGATGGGAGGAAGAAAACAGAAATGGAAAGAGAGCAAAACATGGGAGAAAAAGTAGCGTTATCAAGATTTCCAGATAAGGAGGCGAAACGGCAACACCGCGTCCGAGGCTACTGAATGGCTAATAAGAGAACAACGCAGACGCATAGCAAAGATACCCTTCAGAAATAATCTGTCACGCCTTTTCTGGCACTGTTTAGCGACTCTGCAGAGCGACTGTCCATATGTCGTTAAGTTCCTTGGTCTCTTCTTTCCTATTAGAATTATCCGTATGTTTATATATAACTCAGTGACTTCTCTATCTAGCCGTGGATAATAGTGCGTCGTCCTAGATAACATTCTTGTTTCAGAAAACTTCACTGCGTGACTTCCTGACTGACGAGAATGCTCTGCTACAGCCGATTTGTCTATTTTTCCTAGTTGGCAGAGACTTTCGTGGTCCTTTAGCCGTGTATTCAAGCTTCTCTCGGTTGTTCCAGTACAAAGTTTACATAAGATCTCTAGTCACCATCCAAAACAAAAGAGAGATGTCATTAAATGTCCTGTCGATACAGCCAAAAGGATTTGCACGCCGTAATACCTGGACGCCGAAGTAAAACATCTAAAGCAGTCATTCGAGAAAAATAGTTCCTCGGGGAAGAAGTAAACAGAATTCTACAACCAAATACAGGAAGACCGACGGCCAAGTATGAAAACCAACGATGGAAAGGATACAGTTCCTCTCCTTGTAATTAAAAAATTTACTGATCAGATCGGAAATATTTTAGAAAAACACGACGCTAGACCGGTTTTAGATCAACAAAGAAAATAAGTCAAGCACTCCGATCTGTAAAGAGTAATCGACGCCCTCCTCTGTCAGTCTGTGGCGTGTATGAAATTCCGTGTACTTGTGGTAAAATTTATATTGGAACAACCAAACGAAGCTTGAGTACACGGCTGAGGAAGAGAAAGTCCTTTGCTGACTTGAGGAAAATAGACAAATGCGTTATAGCAGGGCTTGCTCTTCAGTGGGAACTCACGAAGTGAAGTTTTCTGAAACAAAAATTTTTATCCACAGCTATATAGAGAAGCCATTGAAATATATACACATAGTAATAACTTTAATAGGAAAGAAGACCCCATGAAATTTAGCGATATATGGTCAGCAGCTCTGCAGGATCGTCTATGCTTAATACATGTAACTCCGGCGACATCCCTTCATGTGCAGTGTATATGTCGCTCTCAGACGTCCGACACGTCAGTAGACGTGACTCAACGGAGGAGCAACGGCCCTGAAGATGTACAGCGCAGTTTTTATGGAAACGTCAGGAACAGGCGAGTTTCGTGGACTACGACCTTATTCCCTGAAAGTTTTACCAGAAGCAGCTGCTGTGTAATTCGCATTTTGAACTTCGGTGAAGTTAGAGACCTTCTACCTAAAGTGTTGGTCCCGCGTCCGGCCATCCTGATTTAGGTTTTCCGCGATTTCCCTAAATCGTTCCAGGCAAATGCCGGGATGGATCCTTTCAAAGGGCACGGCCGACTTCCTTCCCCGTCCTTCCCTAATCCGATGAGACCGATGACCTCGCTGTCTGGTCTCCTTCCCCAAAACAACCCAACCCTAAAGTGTTGGGGAGAGGAAGTCAATGAGCTCTGTGATTTGTTTAAGTGGTCAGCCATCCACATAACAGGTAGTGTGCCATAAAGACGTTATTCCAAACGATTGGAGGATTGTAATAGATACGAACCACATATTTGTGTTGACAGTGTCAGACATTTTGAGGAAATCTGTTAATGTGCGTTCCTGGGGAGGAGTCGCAGCCATTTCACTTGCAAGAACAGACATCGTTCAAACCGTAAGATGTTTGACCGCACCTTCGCCACGAGAATCTACGTTAGAGTTCCGTTGCAGTCTTCCTGATGTGCTTACATGCGATTACTTCATGTGGATGTGAACTAATATGTAAAATATGTATATGCAGCGTTTTAAGATAGTCGCGAGTGCTCCACAGAGCCGCCATAGATACGAGAGCCGTTGTTCTTGATTACGACCGGCTTGCTGATACCACTGAGTAAGAATATCTATCGAGTGAGCATTCAGATGTCCAGAGCAGAATTTTTGTAGCCAACACGTTCGTGGAAATGTACTGTGTGTTATTTACCTATTAAAAGTATCTGTTACTCCTTTCACGTATTTGGATTTGCATCAAGTAGCAAGCACAATTATTCATCGTTGGTCTTACTAATAACGAATCGTGTAAAAATAGTACAAATAAGTATAATATTAAAGTTTCACAATGTAAACTACAGCGGATTACCGGAAGTCATGCGACATTTACCCTTTTGTTCTTGGAGACGTGCGTAGTGTGTTGTACTCACTCCAGAGATATCCCCATTCAATGTGTGGTATCGAAGACAGTATGACCAGCATCACTCTGTTCTATACGGTCTAGTTACATTAATGTGATCATCGTCTACTTCAAGGTGCAACAGCCACTCGCAGACAGCACTAGAATTGGAGGGTATATAAACGGGGTCGGAAAAGAAGGGGGGGGGGGGGGCAGATACCGAAAACAGTGCGGTCGTTGTCGTAATGCGGGAACGGTGCGATTTATCTGACGCCCCAGACAGCAAACTCGTTGGCTTTCTGGCCAAAAGTTGAAGCATTTCCGAAACGGCTAAGTCTGCAAACTGTTCGCATGCCGTCGTACCTGTATGTAGTTGCAAAATGGTGCTATCCAAAATCAGAGCTGAGGCAACTGTAGTGCATCAGGGGCCATAGATGACAGGGGTGAACGACGCCTGCCGAGATGTGTACGTGCGAATACACGTGCAACTGTTGAGCAACCGACCGCCCGGAGAACTAAGGAGCCACCTAAAGAGTCTCCTCAACGACCGTTCAGCGTAAGTTGTGTATGGGTCACCGCAGCGAGCGCCTGGTGCATGCACCGATGCTGACTGCTGTTCATCGGAGTGCTGGAATTTGCACGACAGTACCGCAACTGGACCTCCACTGAGCGGCCTTGTCAGGTTAATCGTGTTTTATGCCCCATCAGGCAGATGGCTGTTGGTGTAATCGGCGTGAAATGTGTGAAAGCGCCGTGCGGTTCTAGGCGCTACAGTCTGGAGCCGAGCGACCGCTACGGTCGCAGGTTCGAATCTTGCCTCGGGCGTGGATGTGTGTGATGTCCTTAGGTTAGTTAGGTTTAAGTAGTTCTAAGTTCTAGGGGACTGATGACCTCAGAAGTTAAGTCGCATAGTGCCCAGAGCCATTTTTGTCTGAAAGCAAAACACCCTACAACAATCGTCTGAAAGGACCAGGCCGCAGCAGGGAACGTTATGGTCTGGGGAATGTTTTTTGGCTTTCCCTCTGTGATCTCGTCATTCTGGAATATACAGTGGATCAACACAAGTATGCATCTATCCTTGGGAACCATGTCCACTCCAACATGCCGTTTGTTTTTCCGCGGCGTAATGACAGAAGTAAGCAGTACAATGCAACGTGTCACACAGTTAGCAGTGTAACTGCATGGTTGGAAGAGCACCAGGATGAATTTACCGTAGTCCTCTGGCCACTAAACTCCCCGTATTAAAACCCAATCGAGACGCCTTTGGACCGCTACGATCGGGCTGTTCGCGCCACGTATTTTCAACCGGCAAACCTACCGCAACTGGCCGCTGTGCTGGAGTCGTCACGGCTCCACATTGCTATTGGTATCTACCAGCACACCACTGACACTCTTCCTGCACGTGTCACATTAATGTGACTGGACAGTGTATTACATACATGCCATTGTTCGTCCTCTGCAGCGTATGTGCAGACGAGCACAGAGGGACGAACACGCTCAGTGCTGTGGGAATGGTACCGCGCCCAGACACATTTACACCGTAATTTCTAAGCTATTGCATCAAAGGACAACTGTTCAGCTATATGAAGTTACTACTCCTCCTGGTACGTTCTTCCGCTCGTGAAAGACACGGTTCGACGCTTATTTTGGGTAGTTGATGAGAAGGTAGGGTTTCTTATGGTCAAGTAGTTTCTGTAAGCAGATTTCATTTAATATTCCTACAAGAATCAGGAGAGTACAGAACTGATTACGAGATAAACATCTGAATAATATAAATTATTGTGTTGGACACCAGAACAGCTCGATGTTTTGTACTCTGTTGGCTACCGTAGATGTTGTCATCGTGTGTAGAATCGGAAAGTCAAATAATGAATAATTAATGCTGAAATGCCGCAGAAAGTGACCGTTCGTTTCAAGATCGTATACTAATCTGCATGCACACTCTGCGAACATGTGAAGTGCATGAGCGAAGGTAATTAACGTAGTACCACATGTAGGTATCCTTCCAGTTCCAATCGCGTATAGAGCATGATCGCTAAATGACACTGTGTGCGCTGTAGTTAGTCTGATTTCGTCTTTGCAAATGGTCCAAATGGCTCTGAGCACTATGGGACTTATCTTCTCAGGTCATCAGTCCCCTAGAACCTAGAACTATTTAAATCTAATTAACCTAAGGACATCACACACATCCATGCTCGAGGCAGGATTCGAACCTGCGACCGTAGCGGTCGCGCGGTTCCAGACTGTAGCGCCTAGAACCGCTCGGCCACTGGCCGGCTCGTCTTAGCAGTCCCAGTGGAAAGATAAGTGGTCGATTACCGGTATACTCCCACGCCCGTCGCTTTATGGCTTCTCAGTGTTTATGAGACGATGCTACTAACTCAAGCACTTTCTTCTCTGTGCTTTGACTGTTGATCAGTAGGATTTTACTAATCTCGCCTTTCTGTGAGCGAGGGGTGGGGTATTTATGTGGATCTATAACTAATACGTCTTCTACAGCTATCTGAAGTGAATGGAGAGCCGCAACGTAAAATGTTTTTTTAAAAAGCGTGCGGTGCACTCCACTCACCGCAGTTACTGCCTTTGATGTGTAGTCGAGGAACCTGCAAGACGTGACACAACAAAGCTTATAACTGTTACACAAAGCGTCCCACGGGATATGTTATCAGCTTGCAAGTCTCTTGTCTAATATTCTTTATGTAAGTTTTCATAACTCTGATATAGGGAAGCAGTATTCGAACCGGCTGATTCAATTGAGATATATATATATATATATATATATATATAATTTTTTTTTTTGCAGCGCTATGTTAGTCTTCAAGTAAAATTCCATAATTACCTATAGAGCATTTACCCGTAACAGCATCGTGTTAAAATAGATTCACGGCTGTCACACTATAGACGAAACTTTAATAAAATTTTCTGTGGAAGCCACAAGAAGCAGCGTCCAAGTTCGTACGTATCGTAGGTGATAAATGTTCTTTCGGTTTGCGTCTTAGTGCTACTGAAATGGTTCATTACCAGCCTTACTATTGTACCCTCTGCGACCATATATTATTCACTGCTGTACTATTCCTCCTCTAGATTCCATTAAGAAGATATTTCTCACGTAGTATGACTTCAGTTACTTAAGCCATCTTCATTCACATGTTATATGAGCATTTCAGTAACGTTCAGTGTATGAGGGTTGAATGAAAAGTAATGCCTCCACCTTCGTTAATTGGGTTTGGATGGGAATATTTTAATAAATGAAACGCAGAAATAATTCTTAGAATGTGATCTTTAATCACCAATATTCACTTTTCCACATAATCACCAGCCAATTGGATACATTTCTGCCAAAATGAACAAGTTTTCTGAAGTTGTCACAGAAGAAGTCGACACTCTGTTTCCGCAATGACAGTCTCACAGTTCTCTCAACGTCTTCATCGGAAGCATAATGATGTCGCCGTAGATCGTCTTTCATTATTGGGAACAGATGGAAGTGAGGCGGTGCTAAATCTGGACTGTATGGTGACTGTACGGTGGTGAGATTCAGTCTCTCAAGTTCTGCTGTGGTGACACGTGAAGTGTTTGGTTTGGCATTGTCATGCTGCAGGAAAATATTTCCCTTTCGGACCCTTGTTAGCCGTCGTTTCAAGAGTTCGCAGCGTTGTGATGTAACGCTCTGAATTTATTGTTGTTCCACGATCAAGTAAATCAACATGGATAACACCATCCGCATCCCAGAACACTGTGGCCATGATTTTTCCAGCTGAGGGCTCCGTCTTGAATTTCTTTTTCTGGGCCGAGTCTTTGTGTCGATATTCCATATACTGACGTTTCGTCTCGGGATCGTAACTGTGTACCCACGTTTCGTCTTCTATCACAATTGAATGGAGAAAGGCGTCCCCATTATTCTCGTAACGCGAGAGGAGTTCCTAGCAAATTTCAAGTCTGTGCGCTTTCATTTCAGGAGACTGCAGCCAGGGTACGTATCGTGTACGGATCTTCCGATAGCCAAGCAAAGCAATAATATGACCCACACGTTCTTGTAAAATGCCGATTGTGCTTTCAATTTCTCTCTGAGTGATAACGACTATCGTCTTGAATCAATCTATCAACAGTTTGCTTGAAAAACTCAGTGGTTGAGTCACAGGACGTCCAACTCCTTGTTTGTCACGCATGTCAGATGGTCCCCCTCAGCATCTTTAAACTTACTCACCCAGTGACGCAAAGTACGCGCATCAACGCAATCACCATAAACTGCTTTCATTCTCTGCTGAATCTACTTTGGGGTGACACCTTCTGCTGTCAAGAATTCAATGACTGCTCGTTGCTTAAATCGCATTGACCGACCGTCTGCGCAGGGTCGCGTACTTCATACTGTGATAACACTACCGTTCAATGCTAAGGCTTCCCGCCAACTGGAGCTGTTGAGAAGAGGCTACGGAAGAAGCCAGTACCTGCCGCATACCAATGCTGCCAACTGTTGAAGAGTTACGAAGGTGGCGGCATTATTTTTCAGTCAACCCTCGTATTAGGATATGAGGAAGTTATGCTGGTATTCTGGAACAGTTTTGTGCAGCATTTCATAGTGAGAATAAATTTCTCGGCAAATACACTGTTCTCTGCGTAATTTGCCTTTGTAGTTTGCGTTTGGACGCCCTTTGGGAACACATTCCTTCAATCACGGACAAACTCGCTTCCCTTTTCAGTAAGCTACTACGCAGCCTACCCCAGAAATGACTCAAGTAATAATTTGGTTCTCCGTTGTACCAATAAAAATTGAACAGAATAATTAGCGCAGACTTGGAAGGGATCGTATTATGATGTAAAAAGGTATCGGTTGAGAAGATCATACACAGATTCCCCTAGAAACTAGACGACAATGTCAGTTTGGTGAATGAGAAACAAAGAGGGAGCCAGTTTTCCTATTTACGCGGATGGGGGTTTAGTTTCAGATTTTATCTCGCCCTCGTCGTCGACGGATTGATATGTCGAATTGAGTATACATCTGTACAACTTATCCTTTCTTTATTTTCTCACTGTGAAGCGAATGTTTTCTATTTAAATGCATACAATACATAGAACTCCCCCTGGCAGCCATTAATACTACCGTTGTTCTCGCAACAGTGCGTTCCTCAATGGCAGTTGCTTATTGGTAGTTCAAGAAATTTGATGATATTAGAGAGTTTTCATTTACTATCGCTGGAAACCTACTGTACTGTTCGGTTAATATTAGTACGGAAACCTAACCTCTGCAGCCAGTACGTGCTTTTCTTTGAGTAATAGACTCATTAAAACTAGATTTTCTTGTTTTGACGGCCGGCCGGCGTGGCCGAGCGGTTCTAGGCGCTGCAGTCTGGAACCGCGCGACCGCTACGGTCGCAGGTTCGAATCCTGCATCGGGCATGGATGTGTGTGATGTCCTTATGTTAGTTAGGTTTAAGTAGTTCTAAGTTATAGGAGACTGATGACCTCAGCAGTTAAGTCCCATAGTGCTCAGAGCCATCTTGTTTTGACGTGCATTATCTGTTGTATATTTCTACGCCAAACGATATTTGTCACACGACGGAATTCTTCGGCGAGAAATATGCTAGAATAAAAAAAATAGATTAATGATGTGCCATCTAGGAAATCTTGAGTATTGATGCTTATCAAAGAAGCGTTATCGTGCTACAGCCCTTTAGCTGTCCGTTTTACAATTTTCAAGGTTAATTCGTCTTCGGCTAGTTCAGATAATTGTCGTATGCAATGATTCTGCTATAGATTTATCTTTAGAACTCGAAAAAGGCGACAGAAAAGACTTTCTCCAACTTGGCATTGAATGGCAAAAGAATGACGATAATCGATTTTCATACATAATTCAGTCAGGAGGGAACACAGGGAAACCACGGAGAACTCGACAGAATTGTAACTACTACTCTCAGTTAGACCAGCTAATTTATGACTCGGCACTTCGTTCGATGTCATCATTTCATTTCGTTATTTAATCTTTTAAACGGGAGAGAATAAGTTACGCAACAGGTTGCTTAAAATGTATGAGCGATGGTAATGATACTGCGTATAAAATTGTGTAGAGTGCGAATTAGGTCAGTTGTTCGTCCGCCTACCTTACTAGTTCAGATGGTTACATTCGTCCTCGTTACGACGGAGGCGTTACCCTGTTGGTTGAACACGCGCATGACATAGCGTGACTCACGGAGCGGGGGTGTTTTAATACCAGCCGGTTCGTTACATGCAACAGGTATAACGCAGTGTGCAGCGTGGCGGCTTTTAAAGGGAAACCAATAGCAGCCCCGTGCTTGCGCCGTATGCATTAATTCAGTGCGTAATAGAAGCGCCCCCTCGTCCCCTTCGCATTACAGTGAGCTGCTCGCGTCCGCCCGCCGCCCCTCAGCACCGCTGCAAGGCTTATCCATTCGCAGGCAGACTAGTTGCAGCAGCTTCGCTCCCCAGGGAATCGATTGACCTGCACAGTAACGTGGGTGTTCGTGTCACCGTCCGCTGACGACCTCACGCAGCACTGCGCGTGGCCTTTGATTAAATTTAAACACTCACTTAAGGCAATCGAGCTGTCACAGTTCTCTTTCGCCTCTCTCAAATTCTAGTTGAAAATTGATTGAGTACAGTGTTTCTTACTTAGTGAACCTTTGTACGTTCTGATCAACACCTTACGCTATGGAAGAGCGTAGCTTTTCACGTCCACGACCCAAGTCTGTAAATTCTTCTGCGCGTGTGAACGTAAAATAAAAACTGGAATTTGCCTACGCTGCGGACATGCTTGATCAGCTTAATACTTCTCTAACAAAATTCGAAAACATGCATAACGGAGATACTGTCTTGAAAACACAACGAAAAAATATCAAGTGATACTCTGAGTGTACGTGGTTTGTTATTATTATTTCTTTTTTTTTTTTTTTTTTTTTTTTTTTTTTTTTTTTTTTTTTTTTTTTACACGAACGAGCGGCAAAAATGTAAGGCTTTGTAGATTAACATCAGTCATTCTTATGAAATGGCAGATATTTTGTTTGTTCCAAGTATATGTAACTATTTAGGTTTTCGTAAATCTGTTGTGATGCCAGCTGTGAAACGGCTTTTACTTCGTGAAATCTTGGAGAAAGTACTTTGTTTTTCGGTATGTGATAATTAGTTTCTTTTGATGTATAACTGGCGCTTGACCAAGAGGTGTCCTGCTAAAATAAAAGAAAGAGAGCATTAGTTGTTGATAAGTGTTACATCGCGCGTGAGAAGATCAGTTTGGGTTCTAGAGAAATATTCAACACGGGAGGCAATACTAATGACACGTCTTATCTTAGCTGACATATTAAAGAAAAGCAAACCGACGTTTATAGCATTTGTGTAGATTTAGAGAAAGCTTATGACAAAATTGGCTAGACTACACTCCTTGAAATTTTGAGGGTAACTGAGAAAGAAGGAACCAGAATGCTATCCTTAGAGTCTAAGCATCTGACTGAAAGGGAAGCAGTAGTTGAGAAGACAGTGAGACAGGGATGTAACATAGCACCACTGTTATCCAATGCATACACCGAGGAAAATATTTGAAGGAAAGGGAATTAAAGTTCGGCGAGAAGAAATAAAAACTTTGCGGCTCGTCGGTGCTATTGTAGTTCTGTCAGAGACGTGAAACAGCAGTTTAACGGCATGGGCAGTGTCTCTAGAGAACAATATAACATTAACATCACCAAAATTAAAACAAGGATAATGAAATGTAGTCGAATTAAATCTGGACGCTGAATGGGTTAGATTAGGAAATGAGACACTGAAAATAGATTAATTTTTCTATTTGGGTTACAAAATGACTGATGAAGATAACGGCCGAAGTACCGAGGATATAAAATGCAGACTGGTAACAGCAAGAAAATAATTTCTGAAAAAGAGAAATTTGTCAACATCCATTATAAATTTAGGGAGATACGAAGAAGATTGTATGGAATAGGCTAGCGTGAGAAGCTACACTACGCAGATCTGCGGACTGAAGACAACAGTTGTTTACAGTAGCGTCCTGGGTTGAGGGCTATACAGCTCACATGGTAAATCTGACGCAACGAATGTTTCACTTTATTAATATCTGGCAAGATATGTATGTCGGAGTGGTGTGAGTAGTAAAAAAAAAAAAGTTCCTAAGCCAACATGATGACTATTTGAATTTTCCGTTTTAGTTGATCCTCAGTAATGGTAAGTCGTAACTATGTTAACACTTGCAGTTCTGTCTGTGAAGTAAAGCCTTTGGCCCTCCAACATTGTAAAAGGGAGCTTCTCTTCAGTCAGATATCTCATTTCTGATTGATCACTTTACGTTAACTTGTAGTCACAGAGGTGACGGGAACTTATATATGTACAATGAGGTGACAGAACTCATCAGATACTCCTAATTTTGTATTGGATCTTCCTTTGCCCGGCCTACTGCAGCAACTCGACTTAGCATAAACTCAGCAAGTCGTTGGAAGCCCTCTGCAGAAGTATTGAGCCAGGCTGCCTTTGTACCGGCCATAATTGCGAAAGTGTTGTCGGCGCAGAATTTTGTACACGAACTGGCCTGTCGATTATGTCCCATAAATGTTCGATAGGTTCCATGTCGGGCAATCTGGGTGGCCAAATTATTCGTCCGAATTGTCCAGCATATTCTTCAAACCAATCGCGAACAGTTGTGACCCAGCAACAATGGCACGTTGTCAACCATAAAAATTCCGTCTTTGTTTGGGAACATGAAGCCCATCAATGGCTACAAATGTGCATCGGGTAGCCGAACATAACCATTTTCAAACCATTTTCAATCAGCGGGCGGTTCAGTTGGACCTACACCGTTATGGAGTTACCACCAGCTTGCACAGTGCTCTTTTGATAACTTGAGCCCATGGCTTCGTGGGGTCTGCGCCACACTTGAACCCTACCATCAGCTTTTATCAACTGAATTGAGGCTCATCTGACCAGGCCACATTTTCCCAGTCGCATAGGTTTAAACCGATTTGCTCACGATCCCAGGAGAGGCGCTGCAGGCGATGAGCTGTCAGCAAAGGCACTCCCGTCGGTCGTCTGCTGCGATAGGCCTTTAACGCCAGATTTCACCACACAGTCGTACGTCCTACATCGATTTTTGCGGTTATTTAACGCAATGTTGCTTGTTTGTTAGCACTGACAACACTACGCACACGCCGCTGCTCTTGGTTGTTAAGTGAAGACCGTCGACCACTGCGTTGTGCGTCGTGAGAGGCAATGCCCAAAATTCGGTATTCTCAGCGCACTCTTGACGCTGTGGATCTCAGAATATTGAATTCCTTAACGATTTCCGAAATGGAATGCCCCACACGTTTAGCTCCAACTAGCATTCCGCGTGCAAAGTCTGTTAATACTCATAGTGCTGCCATAATAACGTCGGAAACCGTTTCACATTAATCAGCTGAGTGCAAATGACAACTTCGCCAATGCTCTGTCATTTTATACCTTGTGTACGCGATACGAGCGCCAATTATATATATATATATATATATATATATATATATATATATTCCGTTGAGGGGTGTGAGGATATGTACAATCAGCGTACTTGGACGAGGTGCTCGCGTTCAATTAATCCCGAATGGTTGCAACAGTAGCACCGACTACTTAGGACTTCCTCCTCGGCTCCAGACGGCAGTGAGTCAGTGTTGTGGGAGAGGTGCCCTTTGCTTCCGTGGCCAAGTTCTGGGAACGGTGGAGTTTTTGTCGTGTAGGCTACCGAACACGGCTGCTCCCCAGCCAGTGGCAGAGCGGCGGACCACGTGCGGCATATGCACAGCGGCAGGGGGAAGAGGAACGATTGTGTGCAGTGCGGTGCGGCGCCAGCTGGCCGCCAGATTACGGCGACCCTTCTGGAAGCTTCCTGGCGACTGCCCTCCTCCCTCCCTACCCCAGCAGTCTGTTCAGCCATTGCCTTGGCCCACCCTCGCACGGCTGCTCCAAGTCTGTTCCCCTCCTTAGCAACGTTCAGAGTAAAGAACTCGCCGTACGCGGGCTGGTCTTGCGTTTCCCACCGGACTTCCCACGAAACGTGTCTTTAACAAGAAGTAATAATGATCCTACCAGCTGCTTACAGTCGTTTGTCGACCTCTACCAGTTGCTTCATTCGAAGGTAGCGCCTGCCGTCTGATGTAAGCTTTGTTCCCTCCCAGACGGAAGAAGTTAAGAATTCAGCTGCTTTAACCTCCACAGTTGCAGCTTTGAAACTACGTGTAATGAGGTTTAACCGTGTCATCGATTTAACCGCTCGTTGCGTGACTTCCGGGATCGGACATAAAGCATTGATGGGGCTCTGAATATTTCCGGTTTGTATCTCGACAGGAAAACAGAATCAATATTGTCAGGGATTTTCGCCCCCCTACAAAACTGACCGTGCATATTCGTGGAAGTTTTACCAGGGACGCGCGGGCATTTTAACTGAACGCGAAACGTAGATAGACTACTTGGCGAAGAACAACTGCTAGAGGTAACACTGGCCATTTCCATTTACGTAAACATCTATACTTTGCAAACTACCCCGAAGTGGATGGCAGAGGATATGTCCCATGGTACCAGTTACATTAGGGATTCTACCTGCTGGAGGAGGTCACTCTGTTCAAGGTGCATCATTATTTTTGAGCTCAGAATACGTTGTAATGTTCTACAACAAATCTATGTCAAAGATATTGGGCGGTGGTTTTGTGGATTACTTCTACTGCTCTTGTAGTAGACAGTGATACCCGTGCTTGCTTCCAACTACTGGGCACGGTCTTTTGTACGAGAGATCTACGACAGATTATAGTTAAAAGAGGGACTAAGTCAACCGCAAATGCAGTATAGAATCTAATAAGGATTTCATCTGGACATGGAGACGTTCAATTTCAACGATTTTACCTGTTTCTCAACACCGCTGACATTAATACTGTGGATCATTTCAGTGGTATGAGGATTGAGTTGCCAATTCTCCTGGGTTTCCCTTTACAAAGGAACATTTCAAAACAGAGTCAAGCATTTTAGATTTTACTTTGCTACTCTCAATTTCAGTCCCTGTCTCATTCGCTAGGGACTGGAGACTAACTTCAGAATTTCTTTGGGTATTGTGAAAGATAGTTTGACACAATTTTGCTACTGCAGTCACTGAAGGCTTCACGCATTGCTCTCTTGACAGCCAAACGCGTTTTATTGTGACGCGGTTATCTCTCGCCATGAACGTAAATAAAACATTGTCGTATTGGTTACTCTTGACACTAAGCAGGTTTACTTTACTGTTAGTGTGTAGCAGGGACGAAGGAAAGAGGGAAGTGGAATTGACCAGAAAACGTCTTTAACTTGGAAGTTAAGGATGATCTTTTAAGTAATTATTCGGTTCTGTGGTTCCGTTAAATGACGAAAACTTTTCATGATTTTGATGGGAGAGAGAAGTGATGCTTACAAATTTTAGAATCAAACATAATGAGCATTGCCACTGTGTACATCGAGCAACAGTTATTAGTTTTTGTTATTGACAATTGTTGATCGTTTGGACTTTAACTATAAAAACAACTGAGGGCTTGAATGTCACTGTTTAAGATGGCTGACACCTGTCGGGCGAACTGCTTAGATCGCCCTGTCCAAAAATATATTACGGAAACATTTAGCGTTAGCACAGACGGTATGCGAAGAACTGCTCGTTCTTTCTGTATCTTGAGTCGTAATCTGATGTGAGACGCTTGGGGAATCTGGAGTCACACATTTTGAGAGGTTAAAACAACACAGACTGCTTCGAGTGGATAGAATGAGACCACGGTTTCATCCAACAAGATATTGCCTGTTATTAGCTAGCGGGCGGGCCATTATTTGCATCGATATCAACGCCAGAGGTCCTGCCGGAGGTTCGCAGGTAGGTTGGGAGATGACCCCTGCATCTGTGCCACCAACAGTTGGTTCTCGAAGTCTCCCCGGCACACTGCTCCAATTCCCGCACAACAAACGCAGCTTCTTTAGCGGCTGCTATTAACTTTCCCAACCTCCTTGGTCACGAGGGCGCGGCGCTGGTCTCTTGTACTGTTATCCTCACGCAAGTCCCAGCAGCTGCTGTTTCGATGTGTTTTCCTTTGTTTGCCAGTAAGACTGGAAAGAGCGGAAGTGCATTGACCGTTGGCGCCGATCCAAGATGCCCCTGCGCTGCGGTGACGCCGCGTGTTGTTGGGGGAGGAGAGGGGAAGGGGACGCGAATAGAACAGATGCATCCTTTAAAAGACGTGATATATCGGTTATTGTTGACGACTGTGTGATCCTCCTCCATCAGAAACGAGTTTTGGATTTTTATGGAACTGTCGGACCGTACAGTTCGTTAATACTTCTGTATTTGTCGTTGTCGTTCAGTATTACACCAAGAAGTATATACACTCCTGGAAATGGAAAAAAGAACACATTGACACCGGTGTGTCAGACCCACCATACTTGCTCCGGACACTGCGAGAGGGCTGTACAAGCAATGATCACACGCACGGCACAGCGGACACACCAGGAACCGCGGTGTTGGCCGTCGAATGGCGCTAGCTGCGCAGCATTTGTGCACCGCCGCCGTCAGTGTCAGCCAGTTTGCCGTGGCATACGGAGCTCTATCGCAGTCTTTAACACTGGTAGCATGCCGCGACAGCGTGGACGTGAACCGTATGTGCAGTTGACGGACTTTGAGCGAGGGCGTATAGTGGGCATGCGGGAGGCCGGGTGGACGTACCGCCGAATTGCTCAACACTTGGAGCGTGAGGTCTCCACAGTACATCGATGTTGTCGCCAGTGGTCGGCGGAAGGTGCACGTGCCCGTCGACCTGGGACCGGACCGCAGCGACGCACGGATGCACGCCAAGACCGTAGGATCCTACGCAGTGCCGTAGGGGACCGCACCGCCACTTCCCAGCAAATTAGGGACACTGTTGCTCCTGGGGTATCGGCGAGGACCATTCGCAACCGTCTCCATGAAGCTGAGCCAACACCCGGCATCATGGTGTGGGGAGCGATCTCCTACACTGTCCGTACACCACTGGTGATCGTCGAGGGGACACTGAATAGTGCACGGTACATCCAAACCGTCATCGAACCCATCGTTCTACCATTCCTAGACCGGCAAGGGAACTTGCTGTTCCAACAGGACAATGCACTTCCGCATGTATCCCGTGCCACCCAACGTGCTCTAGAAGGTGTAAGTCAACTACCCTGGCCAGCAAGATCTCCGGATCTGTCCCCCATTGAGCATGTTTGGGACTGGATGAAGCGTTGTCTCACGCGGTCTGCACGTCCAGCACGAACGCTGGTCCAACTGAGGCGCCAGGTGGAAATGGCATGGCAAGCCGTTCCACAGGACTACATCCAGCATCTCTACGATCGTCTCCATGGGAGAATAGCAGCCTGCATTGCTGCGAAAGGTGGATATACACTGTACTAGTGCCGACATTGTGCATGCTCTGTTGCCTGTGTCTATGTGCCTGTGGTTCTGTCAGTGTGATCATGTGATGTATCTGACCCCAGGAATGTGTCAATAAAGTTTCCCCTTCCTGGGACAATGAATTCACGGTGTTCTTATTTCAATTTCCAGGAGTGTATTTCAGATTTATCATCTACAGATGGAATACATATTTACTTAAGCAATCATATTACGCCATTCTCTAATAGTATTTGAAGAACCGGGGAAGAACATACTATATAATGTATTTCCTCACTGAATCAGGGCCGATTTCTGATTGCCGTTACTTCTTTTAAATGTGTTGTACAAAAGTCACTCTCCCCTGTTTGATAACCAAAAAGGCAACCAGACAACGTATATGAATTTCAGAATTATTAAGTTATAGGTGCATATCAAAAATTACCACGAACTGCAAAAAGAAAACTACCAAATATTGTCGTTTCTCCTAAACTCCAGTAGTTTAGCACTTTTTGAAATACAAATTTAGTACACAACCAGCAACGGCACACAGTGGCTGTACAAATGGACCCATTGATGCAAGTATTCGCACATGTGTACCGCCTGTTTGTTCGATGATCAGGAAGCTCCCAAAATTTGATGTTCATCCAGTCCGTGGCATTCCGTAGCAGCTGCTTGGCCGCGAGACGTTAAAATAAAAATGTTGACATCCGTGATAAGTAGGCACGTGTTTGAGTTGCCGCCAGTAGACTTCGACCGTAGTGACACATCCGAGGAACAGCTGGCAGAGTTCATCCGGCCTGATCTTTGTCTGGAGTTAGTGGCGGACGTCTGCTCCGTAGGAGCAGTCGTCATTGCAGCCAGTGGAACGGTGGCAGTGCGTTTCTAACACTGCATTAAGTCGAAAAGTTGATTTTGTGGGGGTCTTATTTAGTGTCTTTATTCGTGTATTTTTTTTCTTTCTTTTTGCGTCAGGGTCTGTGTACAGTGCAAGTATCTCGGCTGTTTATCACCTACTAGCGATTTCAGTTCTATGTTCAGTGCAGACAACAGGCAGTGAAAAATTTGTGTTAGCAGTGAAAAATTTGTTTTGGATGGTTTGTAATAATTTCCAGTGATACTTCAGTGGTGTATATTTCCAGGTATGAATGAAAATTGTATGCAAAACAGGTTGGTTTTTGTATGTGTGTGTTCATGTTATGATACGGAACCCTGTTAGGTGCATCTATTTTTAGTTCTGAGTGTTTCGTACTAAAGAGCGAAATATCAGGTTTAATTGCGGAATACACAATTGGTCCATTGGCAGGCTGCTATGAAGCAGCTACAAATTTCACCGACAAAGTGCGGCTTCTGTTGCTCATGTTGTTCCACGTCATATGCATAAAAATGAAATTAAATCCTCCGATTCTCGACAAGTACTTACTTTCCTCCATTTGCTTTCGAAATCACTTTGCTTTGAGCTTACTCGAGTCACTTTTAAGTATTTGTTGGTAGAAATATCTGTTTGTGATGGCTAATAATTAAGATGCACCAGCGCTGCGTTGTTATTGTTAAAGTGGAATCAGTGTCATTTGACGTATGAGCCCTGTGAGATGTAGCCCCTGAAACGACATGACAGATGAGTTACATGCTTTCGGAGAAGATAGCCCATATTAGCAGATTTTTTGCGTAATAAAAGAACTCCGTAAACAAAGTTCGAATTTTTAACGTTAGACTATCGGCAGCTAAAGACATTTTGTTCGTGTCCTTGATTACTATGAAGAAGACTGTAGGGCTGTGAGAAGAAGTTAATAGCGGAGCCACCGAACCTTTTTCAACCCTTAATATGGGTTTCAGACAGTCGTCTTAGGAAAAGCGACAATGGATTAAACCTGGTGGCATCCTTCTTCTCGCAGAGCACTTTTGTTTCCCCTGGCTGACAGTCTTAATATGAATTGTAATTGGACTTATTGTGATACATTTGAGAAGGTATCCAGTTTTCATTTGTAATGAGGGCCACTGTCTAATCGTATCCATAAAAATGCTATACTTCACGGTGATACGTTGACGTATACAAGGGCAGGCATGATTGTGTTTTATTTCTTGATCGGAGCACATACTCGTTTCGTATGTTGACGCCACAACTACCCTCGAGTGCTTGTTGCTATGCAAATGTTTTCTTTCGAGCTTTTGCTGCGTTATTTTGTAGTCGGCCAGTCGATATTACGTAACTTGTTTTGCTTCCAAATAAGAGTCATAACGTAGAAACTTAAAAGGAGTATTCATAATGCATTTTTCTATGAAGTCATTTATCTCTCATATGACGATGCAGTCCGCAAAACAATCCTTTACAGCGCCCTCTTGTTTTATACGATAATATCAATAGTCGCCTATTTCAGATTGAGATCAGCAAATATGGCGTCAGCCCCCTTCAAAACGCCGTAAGTTAGTACATCATCATCATCATCATCATCATCATGATCCACTCATCACTGCCCCTGAAAACTATACGCTGCTATGAAAGGCGCTACAGCGTTAGGTCTGCAGCCATCACGCCAATCTTGTCCTACAAGTGTTTGCTGTAAATTTTACGTCCAAGACGAGTCTGGGCATTGGTTTTTCAGATGTTTTTAATACTTCGCACTGGATCTGTCTGCTTCAAATGGTTCAAATGGCTCTGAACACTATGGGACTTAACATCTGAGGTCATCAGTCTCCTAGACTTAGAACTACTTAAACCTAACTAACCTAAGGGCATCACACACATCCATGCCCGGGGCAGGATTCGAACCTGCGACCGTAGCAGCAGCGCGGTTCTTGACTGAAGCGCCTAGAACCGCTCGGCCACCATGGCCGGCTTCTGTCTGCTTCTCACGATGCTTGTAATCGGATGTCATGGTACATAAACGAGAACTGTTAGGAAAGTGAAGAATGATCGGTCGCGAAATGGAAACCACAGTGAAAATCAAAACAGTTTTATTTGCAACCGTTAGCTACACCTTCCAGCTACTTCTCTATAGTAGTCACCGCTCCGACCTAGCGTTGTACAAATTTCCAAAACCCTTGTCAAAGAAAGCAGCCTCCTATGCTTTCCAAAACTTTTCTACGCTGGGCTGCAGCTCTTTGGCTGTACCAAAATGTTGCCTTCGTGGCCAGCGGTTCGTTCGAGTAGAGATGAAAATCGGAGGCAGCCAGGTCCGGGTTGTATGGTAGCTGATGAAACACTTCCCATCGAAAACGCTGCAGCAGCGTCCCCATTGCTCCTGCAGTGTGCGGCCGAAAACTGTCATGTAGAAGAAGCTGCGATACAGTTACGTTACGTGGGCTTGGATGAAATCAGGCGAAATCTCTCGGCAGACACCCATACTTGACGGGAATACTATTTTCGAGGCATCTTTACGCGCTCGCTGTGCGATCATAACTGAGAAGTGTGACGTTAAGCTATTTACGGTCATACTAGAGACATTGTCAAACATATCTGTACAAAGCTTTATCGGATTTTCACGGTGGTTTCCATTTCTCGACCGGTGGATCTTTACTTTCCGAACAGCAGTCGCACTGCTTGTTTTCTCCGCTGTTCCCATCCTCCCCCGTCGTGAACATATCCAAGGATTTTCTTCATCACCTTTCTTTTCTAGACGTACACTTTTCGGAGTGGTACGTTACATTTGGGCGAATGTTGATGGTATAGTATTTTTCTTTGTTTTGTATAATATGGCATGTGCACCAACACTTCGCATTCGTCTCAGTGCGAAACTCAGAAACCTGCTCGAGGGTTCAGTAGTTTTCTAACTTGGAAGGGCCAGCGGGAGTGGACGAGCGGTTCTAGGCGCTTCAGTCTGGAACCGCGCGACCGCTACGGTCGCAGGTTCGAATCCTGCCTCGGGCATGGATGTGTGTGATGTTCTTAGGTTAGTTAGGTTTAAGTAGTTCTAAGTTCTAGGGGACTGATGACCTCAGATGTTAAATCCCATAGTGCTCAGAGCCATTTGAACCATTTTTAACTTGGAAGAGCAAACTTTTGTAGCTACGGTTTCACTTGAACGTGCTGTCTCGAATCCGGTGTAAACTGGACTACAGCAGGAGCATGGGTCTGCGGTGTTCCTCAGCGGCGGAATGCGCACGTGCTTCCGCCGGCGTGCGATCCTCCAGCACCTGGCAGTGACTGTACCCCGGAGGGCGTTTCGTGGCTGGCTGGAGCGTCGATGGATTCGGCAATGCCGCGCCGGACTGAGGAGAGGAAGCAAAAAACACAATCGCCGCTGCCTGCGCGGCCATCTGCGGCCAGGCACGACCCAGCATCTGGCCGTTGTCGCCGCCGCCGCCCGTCTGCCTGCTGACCCATTCTTCTGCTGACAGCGCCAGCACCAGGGTTCGGGCACATTTCTTGCCAGCAGTTTCCTGTTTACCACGCAAAAGAGATATTTCCTTTTACCGACTTACCAGTATACGTCGCTACATGGCCCACAGTAGATCTATGCTGGTATCGTCACCTGTCAGTGTATTTCGCTGCTTGTTTCATTTACTATTTCTCTGATTGTTATTGTACAAAGCTAGTTTACCGCACGTAACGGCAACTTCATATTAAACATTGGCGTGGGAACATGTTTCTGCTCTCGGAAACGCATACGAGGGGCGTTTGAAAAGTCCGTGCAAAAATAAAAACTACTTACGTGTTTGTGGTAAACATTTTTTATTTTTCGACATAGTCTCCTTTTAGACTTATACACTTCGTCCAACGCTGTTATACTTTGTTGATCCCTTCCGAATAATAGGAATTGTCCAAGTCTGCAAAATAGCTATTAGTTGCTGCAGTCACCTCCTCGTTTGAATAAAATCTTTGTCCCACCAGCCATTTCTTCGAATTGGGGATCAATTAGTAGTCCGCGGGAGCCAAGTCTGGAGAACAGGGCGGATGTGAAACGAGTTGGAATCCTATTTCCATTAATTTTGCGACAACAACTGCTGAGGTGTGTGCTGGTGCGTTGTCGTGATGGATAAGGACTTTTTTGCGGTCCAATCGCCGGGGTTTTTCTTGCAGCTCGGTTTTTAAACGGTCCAATAACGATGAATGATATGCACCTGTAATAGTTTTACCATTTTCCATATAGTCGATGAGGATTATCTCTTGCGAATCGCAAAAGACAGTCGACATAACTTTTCCGGCCGAAGGAATGGTCTTCGCCTTTTTTGGTGCAGATTCTCCCTTGGTAACCCATTGTTTGGATTGTTGTTTGGTCTCAGGAGTATAGTAATGTATCCTTGTTCCATCCACAGTGACGAAACGACGCTTTAGGTCCTGCGGATTCTTCCTGAACAGCTGCAAACCATCCTTGAAACACTTCACACGAATCCGGCTTTGGTCAAGCGTGAGCAATCGCGGAACCCATCTTGCTGATAACTTTCTCATGTCCAAATGTTTATGCATAATATTATGTACCTGTTCATTCGAGATGCCCACAGCACTAGCAATCTCACGCACCTTAACTCATCTGTCATCCATCACCATATCATGGATTTTATCAATGATTTATGAAGTCGTAATTTCCACAGGGCGTCCAGAACGTTCAGCATCACTTGTACCCATATGGCCACTCCTAAAATTTTGAAACCACTTATAAACTGCCCTAATCGAAGGTGCAGAGTCACCGTAATGTTTCTCGAGCTTGTCTTTAGTCTCCTGAGGCGTTTTGCCTTTCATAAAGTAATGTTTAGTCACCACACGAAATTCTTTTTGCCGGCCACGGTGGCCGAGCGGTTCTAGGCGCTTCAGTCTGGAACCGTGCGACTGCTACGGTCACAGGTTTGAATTCTGCCTCGGGCGTGGATGCGTGTGGTGTCCTTAGGTTAGTTAGGTTTAAGTAGTTCTAAGTTCTAGGGGACTGATGACCTCAGATGTTAAGTCCATAGTGCTCAGAGCCATTTGAAATTCTTTTTCGTCCATTTTTTGACAGTCACTCGACTTCCTTGATTCACACGAATGCCAAACACAAAGAAATAGACCAGTATGGCTGAAACTTCGTGTGCGTTCTTTCCAAAGATGCTACTAACTATACGTGAACTCTATACGCGCCGGTGGTGCCATCTCTCGTACTTTGCACGGACTTTTCAAACGCCCCTCGTATTTACATTTTTTATCTGATTCATTAGCGACGTTCTGCGTCACATGGATTCGACATGTTCTTGATAGGTCTCCTGAGGTAAGTTGCACCAGTTGTCTACGCCTAGGTCACGCAGTTCCCATGAATTTCGGGCCGGTGGTTGTAGGCACGGAACTGACGCTCGATAGTGTCCTAAATGTGTTCCATCGTGTGAACATACTGTAATACGTCTCCCCAAAACATCCCGCACATACTCGGTGGGATTTAAGTCGGAGCAATGAGAAGGTCACACTTCATTCGCCGAATACTCTCTCGTTCCAGGAACTTCTTCACCTACTCAGTTCGATGCAGCCGCGCATTGTCACCCATAAACTTGAATTCAGGGCCGAATGCTCCCCTAAAAAGAAGCACAGTGTCAGAATAACGTTGACAGGTGATTGAAGCATATTCAGAAATTTGAAAGCCCATGCAACATTATGCTTCGCCACACCATGACAAATGGACCACGAAAGCAATCACGTTCGACATTGCTGGATGTAGCCTCACATGGCGATATGTGGGAACACGTAATCCACCAAGGATCAATGTTGAACATGGTAATTTTGGTGGTCCGACTGTTTCGTTGCATGGATGTATAATATTGCACGGTCCATTCACCAGTCAACGTTATTGTAACACTGTACTTCTTCCCCACGTGCGTCTTTTCAGGAGTGTATTTGGCCCTGACATCATTTTTATGGATGACAGTGCGCGACCTCATCGAACAGCGCAGGTGGAGAAGGTCGTGGAACGAGGAGGATATTCGGCGAATGAACTGGCCTGCCTGTTCCCCCGACTTAAACTGCAACAGCGAGCAGTTACAACCGCACTGGTGGAGGAATGGAAACGCGATATTACAAGAACTCCCTAACAGACGTTGTAGACAGCATGGGAGCACATTGCAGGCTGTGCACTGCCGACCGTGGTAATCACACATCCTATTAAGAACCATGTCTCATCTTTCATAATATCGAGGGGAGCGACTCCCGTGTAGTTAGTGTCTTTGAACAAAAATGTCATTTCTGTTCGTCTCATTGCGTCTTTCCTTCAGTTAATTCTGTACTGTACTGTACAGTACTATGCCATGCCATTCTTTCTATGTATGGTCCAAGTTTCATTGAACTACGTTGCTTGGCAGTTTCACATCATGTGAAAGTTACTTCCGTTCTTAAATTTTGCACAGCACTTTATGTATACCAGTACTTTCGTCGATCACCGCCGTAGATTCACTACTATATTTCGCGTGCTGATTTCTGGCTCACTTAAGAATCAAACAGATAAATTGTGAGCTTCCTTAGCGATTTTAGTTGTGTGGGCATTAGGGCGGTGTCTAAAGTGTATTTCTGCATGTAACGTTTCGTCTCCAAATGCTGGAGACATCAAACTCTAACGAGGTTGCCCAGCCCTTTTAAGTTCGCACGTGAGGTATCTAAGTCATTATATCATCTGAGGAGGTGTCCAGCATTAGGAGCTGAAACGTTAGGCACAGAAACATGTCCTAGACCACGGCCCATACAACCAGAACCGCGAAAGACGTAAATATCGGCCTTTGATGGTCAAACTATAAGCTACTGCTCGACAAGGAGTAAGGTTTTCAACGGAGAAGTAAATTTATGCCAGAAGCAATCTGCCACAAATATGCCAGAAGTAAACTTTTCATTTGTATGTAGAAACTGAGCGACAACTTCCTGGAGAGCTAATGTTCTGTGGTGCCTTGTAGGCTTTGGGTTCACTGGGAGTGCGGCTCTGCGTCATATATGTCGAGATCACGGCATTGGCGGCAGACTCGGTTCAGTGACGACGCAGGGGAGTGGTGTGCCTTGACGCCCTGTTACTGGGGAGCTCAACAGTTGTCCGCTCGATGCAACCCTCGCGTCGTCCTCCGCCACGTGTTCGTCGCCTGAAGTCTGCGGGGACCCACGCTACGTCCCCTCAGTGGCTTTCCAGTGCTCTGTTGTCATACTTCTGCATCAAAAGCGCTTTGAAATTTTTGAACTATAAACACGAAATTTCTTGTCTTCTGTTACGTGAGTATTATTGTCAGTTGGATTTAGATTTCGAGTTCAGTGATTGCTGCCAGCCGTGAGATTAAATTGCTGTTCTGATGAATACGTCCGGATAACGCATCTACTCCTACATGTGTACTCCTCAAGTCACTGTACAGTGCATCGCGAAGCGTTCTCCAAATCGATATTAGCTGCACCCTGTTCTGCTTCGTTCTCTTACGGAGCACGGGAACAATGACTTACTGTATTCGTCGCTAAGCGTTCTACACACCCTTCTTATTACTGAGATCCCTGCACGTGGTATACGATGGAGACAGCAGTATTGTTGCCCGATCTTCCTCGAGTACTAATGTAATAAATATACACAACAGTATTTTGCGAGGGCAAAGCCCACGCTCATAGTAAGAGTTATTATTAATTTCATGGAGTATCTTCTTCAGACTGGCCTGTTACGATCCTAGCACCGCGTCTCTGCTTTAGTCGATGATGGCTGCTGTTTGCATAAGTGATAAGGACTAAACATCGGGCAGTAGCTTACTGTTGCTCACACTAACATCTTGTTTGCAATCTCCGCATTTTACCAGACTCCTCTCAACTTGTAATCTGTCTTTATTATGGGCATTATCACATAATTGGCCACTGTCGTATATATAATTGAGAAACATACATCGCTTCTGCATACGCTGTTAGTAGAGTTTATCCACACACTAAGTGTTCGACGAACTGCGTCTGAGATAACTTGCTTCGCTGGTGACATAATACACCTCATTTGGCTTCACACTGTGAGGGAGTAGCTGATTTTCTATCGCCTACAGCAGTGCTGAAATACCCTCTGTTGACACAGGCGACTGGGAAGCTTACGTGTTTTCATTGTAATCCTTTCTGTGTTAGGCCTTCTTTCTCATTAAGACGTTTACATTTAGTCGTTGAATCAGCTTAAACCCATCAGTGTTAGTGACATCAGTTAGAAGTACAAAGGAAAAAATCGGAAAGTAATTTTGAATTTGAATATATTGCAAATAAAATAAAACATTCATGAAGCCTTGTTGCGTATAGCCGTCAGTCATCCTGTAATTCTGATGGCACTGAGGCAGGTAAATCCAACCAGATAGTCGTAGAAGTGCAGAGGTATAGAGAAGAGTTTGCGTCACTGAAGACGTTCCGCTACAACAAGACGCCAGCGGTTTTCCCCGCGTAGTGACTCCAAGAAATGTGAGACCTGAGTTTCTCCTGGTGTATACAATTTTCAAACAACTTACGAGAATTCAGGCAGGTAATATTTACAGTTACCGCCGATATTTCACCTCGTGGGTTAAACTCCCGCGGATATATCGGCTGTCGCTGTAAATGTTACCTGGCTGAATTCCCATAGGTTGTTTGATAACTCCAAGAAGTGTCGGTAGTCGAAACATTTAACTAAAAAGCCGTAGATCTAGGAAACGGCATCATCCAGTGTTCCATAGACGCTTTAAGTGACGATTCAATTGTGTCATAATGCCAAGATGCCCAAGAAAGCAGTAGCTCTGTATGTTAGTACCAGACAGCTTTCCTCATTAGCGAACTAGATGAGTTACTGTGTAATGTTAGACTGGCGGAATCTCTACAGAAATCTTTCATGAAGTACCAACAGACAGCATTCCTTTTTCTGAGCCAGTCAGGAAAATATTGTTGTAGTTTATGGCTTAAATCTTAACTACTCATGAACTAGCAAAAAATTTGTTAAGATAAAGGATAGCTACGAAATTAACATACTGATCCAAACACTACACACATATCTTACATATAACATTTCTATGCCAAGCACAGACATTGGATTTTTCATAATGAAAAGTGGTAAGAAACAAAGTCAGGAAGCCTCTCTTTCTTTTCAAAACAAAGAGGAACGATGAATCATCTTGCCTTATTACTGTTGAAAAACGATACTTGGGTTCCCTTTTGCATATTGCAGCGTCTTCAAACGTCCAAGGCAAACCATACACCAGGACACGACTATTAGCTGGTTATGAACTTGTGGCAGTGTCGTCACTAGATCGTGTAGAAGGTCATGAACAGACATCAGTGTTTTTTTTCCCAAAGCGAAATATCATCTGGTCAGAAGCATAATTAACATACGATTTAGTGATAGCTTTCACTTTTTTTTACGGCAGAGATACAATCTATTAAAATATAATTTATCCCAGCAGTAATACATGTAATGTACTGTATATAATCACACAAAAAATTTTATATAAAATAATATCAACAAGAACACATAATGTCACAATAGCATATCATGTTGTGTTAAGAGTTATCTGTTCACCACAGTTTCTATGGTCTGTGGAGTACGCCTAGTAATATTTTGCGCCCAATGCGTATTGTTCTCTCTGCTGCCAGACTTTTGTTTGTTGTCCATTCTCTTATGAAGGAGTTACTGGAACTCTGAATCGATTTATGATAGAAGTTATATATGTGTAAACTTGGGCGAGGAGATAGCCATATTAATTATTCAATCTATAATTGAAGATACCAAGAAATGCCGTTTAATGACTCCCCTTAATCGTATTGTTTCTACTATTTCGAAATTTTTGTCCACGCCAACCATTACCTGGCCATCCAGTGAATGTTGTACTATGCTTTTGTTTTATGCCAGCCACTCGCAGGATAGTTCATTTAACTTACAGAATAGAGGAATGTTCTTTATCTCCTACATGCGTGGGTTTAGTGATTTTTCGCTAGAACGCGATTAGGCCTACCCGTTTTGCTTCTTCCGACCTGTTGATGAAGTGTCAAGTGTATCTGTGCCATGTGGATGACAGTATCGAGAGCTTGTACGATGTAGTGTTGTCTTTGTTGCTGTGGGTGGGAATGATATGAAAGGTAGCGAGGGTAAAACATTTTGTTGGCACATATCTTACTCTTCTCGAACAACATCAAAGCGACCGCTGTAAGTAACAGCATAATGATGGCGCTAACTGGACCCAGTCAGCGAATGGTGCTGATTTCACGTCAGTTGCTTGTATGTGCATTGTGAAACTTGTTTCGACGAAGTACCCGTAGAGCTAACGTTTATAGTCGCCTCTCGTTACATGTTAGATTCTGTTCAGAACTCCTTTCGTTTTCAGTGCTAGCTATCATGCTCCGTGTGCGGTGAAAGTGGTTCTAAACTACGCTTTGAACACAAAAGGCCGCTATAGCCAACAGCAAGAGAAAAAAGAGGGTCCTGTAGCGAGACCGTACCTATCGTGACGTGTCCTTACGTCACTTCCAGCTGACCCCCTCCCTTCCTCATACGACTTGTGAAGCCTCGTGGGCCACACCGGCTAACCTGTTTTGTCGTTTGAAACCGGCTGCAGGTGCCGCTGACAGCACAAGAGGAAATCCTATTTCCGCCATTATCAAACCCGTTTTGGCCTTTTGATTACTACGCCTTCCGTACTTGGGCAGTCCTGTTCGCCGCCAAGTGTGGTATACACCTTTTTCTCCCATCATACAAAACGGAGAAGGTTGTTTTCCCTAATTAAATGAGTACTTCTAGCTGCGACAGGCAACGCAGTTGCAAAGTCCCGTACTCTTAATGGAAAAGGTCTGGATAAGCGCTCGTGATATATCACGTTACCTTGCGTAGCCTAGTTGCCCAGATGTATTTGACTAAAGTGTGGGTTTGTTAGTTACATGTTCCATAGATCATTAGAATCGTTCTTTTATGGAAATTGTATGGAGCTAGTCTTTTTACAAGATACGTACACATGTTTAGTGTAAACATTCATAATATGTTATTTTATAGTTCTACTCATGCAACTACACTTAACAACTAGTTGTCTTTTTTTCAGTCTACCCGTTTTAAATAAAAATTCGTCTATGGAACCGGAGTTGTCCGAAAGATTTGAAACTTGCTTTGCTATCTGTCTGACATTTTATGTTATTTGGCAAATAATCAAAAACGTTTTTTTTCTGCGTATTGAACTTCTGAGTCAACGACGGCTTTAATAATGGATAATAAATGTTATTTTTTCCTCTAGTGTTGTAGATATCGATATCGCTATTCTTCCCAAATTGTGATGGATAATTTATAACGAGTTTCACTACTGAAACCGCGCGGTTAGGGGCAGCATGTCACGAATCGCGCGGCCCTCCCGCCGGAGGTTCAAGTCCTCCTTCGGGCATGGGTGTGTGTGTTGTCCTTGGCGTAAGTTAGTTTAACGTAGTGTGTAAGTCTGGGGGCCGATGACCTCATCAGTTTGATCGCTTAGGAATTCACACACATTTGAACATTATCACTTCCGAATAAACAGTATATTTTGTAATGGTACAGTTAAAATGGCAGGCTCCTTGAAGAGGTACCTACATAACGACCGCGGGTGAAGGCAGCATAGTATTCTTATTGCTCACTTTTGTGCAATAAGTATTCCCTTCTTAGGTGATGAGTTACTCCAGAGAATTATTCTGTAAGACATTATGGAGTGGAAATATAGAAAATATGCACTTAATTATTTGAGAATTTCAGTAATACGTTTCTTCTCGTTCAAGTTTTCATCTGTATGTACATCCAGAAATTTGGAGTATTCTGCTCCGTTTACGGACTCTCGTTCATGTGCTAGTTTAGTTGTTTGTATGATTCTGTTGTGCAGAAATGAATATAGTGTGTTTTCTGAAAATTTAGGGAGAGTCCAGTTTCAGAGAACTAGTTAACGGAATTCGTTATAACACTAGAATCGTTTGCAAAAATTATCAGTTCTGCTTTCTGAATCTTAGATGGAAGCTAGTGAGTTTTGTTACAAATGTAGCCCATCTTCTTGCAGAGAGACATACGTGCACATGCATGACACAATGATGCAGGCTGGAGAAGGTATGGGTTGTATCTCGTTGTACATAAAGGTATTCTTTGGCGTTTCAGGTCTTTGTTATGCTTTAAATGTTCGTTGAAAGGTGAAGTAGTATCACAGGACTAAAATTTGCTTATTAAGTTCCTAGTTAACATTTCACCTTGAAAAAATGCGTCAAGTTTCAAAATTCGTCCTTGGAATTGTAGACGACAATGAGTAGATAAAGATTCGAACAGCAGATGTGCCATTTCTGTGCTATAGGAACTAAGAAGTAAAGCATGGTATTTCGTTATGTATGTAAGATGTTGCATAATTGAGTTACAATCACAAATCTTATCCTCTGTTGTAATAGTAGAGTGAAATGCGAGCCATCACTGAAAAAGGCACCGAGTGTGGAATGTGACTACCTTACCACTTTGAATTGTTACCATAGTAGGTGGTTATTTACAAATGCAATTATTACTGCAGGGTCAGATATTACAATGATTCTTTTACTCAGCAGACACACTAGTGTGAAAGACATGTGTTTTAAGTGTGTTTCTCAGGACACGTTTTCCAGACACCAACACGTAAGGGGAAACAAGAATGTACATTTGGTACTCAATGTTGCTCGGACAAACGACCATTATATTCTATTGGTGAGAACACTCCAGTTGTAGTACCTAGGTGCGGTGTAGTCGATGGTTCATTCACTACTTCGTTCTACTGATGACCTTATCAGCCTCTACGTATTTCAGTGGAGTCACGTGTGACTCGGTTGCATGAATTGACGACGAGCCGCTTTCAGCAGATTCCATTGCCAACACTTGGAGCACGCTGGCGCAATGATTACACTAAACTCGTATTCGGTATGAAAGCGGTTCGAAACCCCATCAGGCTGTCCAAATCTGGGTTTTCCGTGGTTTCCCTAAATCGCATAAGGCAAATGCCGGAATGATGCTCTTGAAAGGGATGTGCCCAATTTCCTTTCCCAGTCCGAGCTTCTGCTCTATCTGTAATGAACTCGTCGTCGACGTTACATTAAATCTAAGTCTTCTTTCCTTTCAGTGCCAACAGCAATCGCCCCACTGTGTTGCTAGCAACTCACAGGACAGTTTAGTACGGTGATTTTCTATGACTAACGTATTGTAGATACATTGCCTGCGAGAAACAGGGCAAGACAAGACAAGACGCTGAGTTTCTGTACACAGCACACACCGCCACTTTGAGACAGCGTTTCGTCGCTTGCCACGCCTGGCCGGAAGTGACGTCGCGTCAGCTAATCATTGAGCTGCTACTTCTAATTGCCGACACAGTGCTAAGCGAATCAAGACACAGGAAGCGTGTGTTTTGTGTCGTGGTAACTAGTTGTTAGCTATGCGAAATGTGATCGCTTCCTGGAAATCAGTTTCCTGCCGAATGATATCCTACCACAATCTGCTTTATAGGTTGTCTTAATAAATGAAGCTATTTATTGGCACGATGGTTGTTTCATCGAGCTTATAACATTGTCAGTATATGAATTTTAGTTAAAAATATCTATAGCAACCACCTTCTGATTAATTTCACGCGAGTCATGTTTTTTTCGAACCTGATGGTAAAATAAAATTTAATAAACTGGCAGGAACAACGAGTGTATGTGGAGGGATATCAATAGCGCCCGCCCGCTCAGGAACATAGTAGCAGCTGAAATGGGTGTAAGACAATTGAAATTTACTAGGCGATTACACAGATAGATGAAACGGAGAAATGCCGTAAACTGAAGACCATAGTGGACTGACTAATCATAAGATGTACCAAAGTAAACTGAATGAATTAAACAGAATGCAGGCTGAAACGTTTCGGTAAGAGCCGGAACTAAACATAATAATAATAATAATATACTAATAATTTACTAATAGTTTAAAATAATAGAAACGAGCACTGTATAAAAACAACATATTGCACCTTATATCTGGTCACTAAAATGAACGACTTTCATCGTCATGTTTCATTGTTTAATACATGGGTATGTACATAAGCCTACATGCTTTTCCAATTCAATGTCTGCTTGAAAAATGTGATAAAAGTCCCACAATGCGATTTATATCAGTACTAGTAAAACTCCGAGTCTCTAACGAATCGAACTCCCATGTATAAAACAACGTCAACCATCTGTACTTTGCAAAAAGTTAAAGTGTTAAATATTTGCCATCAGGCTTAAAAGCGAGAAAAAGTTTAGAAAAGGTTTGAAATTTTGGTTAAAATTCGTTTGAAGTCGCCAGTTGTTCTCGTTGTGGATCCCTCGATGAATATAGTCTGGTTAATCTGCGCTCCAATTTAAGCCAAAGCAAGTTTTTCATGCATCTCAGTATTCATGACATCATGTCTCCTAAAATGTACATTTGAGTACTGCCTGAAAACTGTATCGCTCATAGAGTCGGTAATAAAGAAGTAATAAATCGAAGCTTCACGTCTGGTTCTGAACTTATATTGCATGAACAGCAAAAATGTAGTAAGCGTTAAACTTTTTTCATTTCATCGTTTTGTTGGCGGTGTTAGCGAGAGAAAGTTTCGTTAAGGTTTGAAATTACGTGGATAGCTCTGGAAGTCGCTAAGTGCTTTCATTCTCAAATACTGGATGAATAAATTCAGGTTATCTGCGAGCCATCAGTTACACTGCGTCAAGACACAGCTTCTAACTGTAATATTTGTCCTTTGTGTTAAACTTTAACTATATGAAAAAAGCGTGTGACAATGACAAATGATGTAAGATGTTTGAAAATTTGAGAAAAATAGGGGTAAGCTATACGGAAAGACGGGTAGTATACAATATGTACAAGAGCCAAGAGGGAACATTAAGAGTGGAAGACGAAGAACGAAGTGGTCGGATCAAAGATGGTGTAAGACGACAACGTAGTCCTTCACCCCTCCTGTTCAGTCTATACATCGAAGAAGCAATAACGCAAGTAAAAGAAATATTCGAGAGTGGGATTGAAATTGAAGGAAAAAGGTTATCAAATGATAAAACTTGCAGATGTTCGGTGAAACTGAAGAAGAATTGTAGAATTGCTGAATGGAATGAACAGTCTGTTGTTACGGATTATGGATTGAGAGCAAGTCGAAGAAAGACGAAAGTAATGCGAAGTAGCAGAAACGAGAAACTTAACATAAAGATTGGTGATCTCGACGTAGATGAAATTAAGGAATTCTACTATCCTCGCAGCAAAGTAATCCATGACAAACGGGGTAATGAGGACGTGAGAAGCGGACTAACACTTGCAGAAAGGGCGGGCGTTCCTAGCCAAGAGAAGTCTACTGGTATCAAACATAGGCCGTAATTTGAGGAAGAAATTTCTGAGACTATATGTTTGGAGCACAGCATTGTACGGTAGTGAATCATGGACTGTGGCAAAACCGGGAAAGAAGAAAAGTTGGAAATTTGTGGTAAGTTCCTATTGGACCAAAATGCTGAGGTCATCGGTCCCTAGGTTTACACACTACTTACTCTAACTTAAACTAACTTAAACTAACTTACGCTAAGGACAACACACACACCCATGGCCGCGGGAGGACTCGAACATCCGATGGGGGCAGCCTCGCGAACCGTGACAAATCGCCGTAGACCGCACGGCTGGGAATATTGAGATATGGTGCTAGAGAAGAATGTAGAAAATTAGGTGGACTGATAACGTAAGGAATTACGAGGTTCTTCGCAAAACCGGCGAAGTAACGTATGTACGAAAACACAAGAAGAAGGCACAGAATGATAGAACGTTTGTTAAGACATTGCGGAGTAACTTCCGTGGCGGTAGAAGGAGATGCAGAGGGATTACATCCAGTATGTAACTGAGGACGTAGGTTGCAAGAGCTACTAAGATGAACAGGTTGGCACAGGAGAGGAACTCGTGGCGGGCCACATCAAACAAGTCGGAAGACTGATGACTCATTTAATAAATAAATAAATAAAATATACGTCTTAATAAGTAGATTAAGACAGCATTTTTAATTCTGAAATTCGGCCAGTAATTAGACGAAATATTGAAAATCAAATCTTCGTTGCACCTGGAAGCAGCTAGTTCGTCAACCTGCAACTAGACTGGGTTGCAGTATAGTCGCTTAAAAAATTGTATTGCTTTGTGTACGGTGTGCGGTGTTTTTTAAACGTGGCAGGCGTGACCACGAAAAAGTCGTGCTTTTACCTTACGAAAGGAAGGAATGTATGTCTGCCGGCATTGATTACAAAGAAAGGTCATTAACACGATAAAGCGAAGAGCCTCGAAGAAGATACAGGCTGTTGTTATGAAGTGACTCCTTTTTAATTCAAGCATTTTATCGGTGTAAGTTAGCGAAAGAGTTGCACTAATACCGTAAGAATATGCACTGAAGATCATGCTTTTCTTCGAGTTCCTGTTGGGTTGGCATAAAGACAATTATTATGGTAGCTGCCTGGCGATGGAATGTATCGACAGGTAATGTTTGTGTGTTACCTGTTGAACGAAGAATACAAAAAGCTATGTTTCACTGAGAACTTCGTTATTGTTGATGACAGGTAACTGTTAGACATGCATTGTCGATGCCATAATTATTGATCAAATGATGCAAATTACAGCTAGCTGTATAGCAGATAATGTTTATCCTTCCTTCCCATCAAACATTCTTCTCATGCGCTGTGTTTCGTGAAATAAGTGCATTACAGGACGTTGGTAGGCGTACGTTTGTAGCTTGTCATCTCGCAACTGCCCATCAGTTTGGTTGTTATACTTAACTTTCGCCGGCCGAAGTGGCCGTGCGGTTAAAGGCGCTGCAGTCTGGAACCGCAAGACCGCTACGGTCGCAGGTTCGAATCCTGCCTCGGGCATGGATGTTTGTGATGTCCTTAGGTTAGTTAGGTTTAACTAGTTCTAAGTTCTAGGGGACTAATGACCACAGCAGTTGAGTCCCATAGTGCTCAGAGCCATTTGAACCATTTTTGAACTTAACTTTCAGTTCACTTACAAATGGAAACCATTTTTTCTCATAATGCACAAAGCAATGCCTGTCTCTTTTTGTAATCAGGGTAATGAGAAAGCTATCAGATAAGGAATGAGTCTAAAACTTTTATTACGATAGCTGAAATACCGTTGGCGCAGGGAAAGAATGTGACGTGCGGATTTTTTTTTTTTTTTGTCCTGGTATAAGATATTATTTCCCACTGTGGAACACTGTTTTACGGAATATGCATTTCGCTTCTGTTTTGTTATGAAGTATAACTAGTGACATAGTGTTTAAACTGTGATATTTACCAGTTCGCTGATACTATGTGAGAATGGAAGTAGTGTACCGGTAATGCATATAGTAGAAAACCGCTTCTTTAATTGACTCCGCTTCCTGTTTACCTCATTTGAAAGATAACACGCATTTAGGTTACACTATTCATTGTGTATTTTTATACAATTAACGACGCCGTTATTGTGAACTAGCATCAGATGGTGATTGCAGCAAGTGGAAAGTGAACGTCCTTGAAAGATCTAACTGCGGCGCGCGACAAAGGGAAGGACGAGTCTAGCGGCCTGCCTTAGCACTGGCGCAGCGTGGCCTACGTGCGCGCGTGGTACCGGAACATGGCTGACGATCCGCTAACAGCTGCTGTCAGTCGTCTAATCGATGGCCTTAGGTTCGCCGCAGCCATTTAATTGGTCCGCTGGGATGCGCGCGCACCCGAAAAGGCTACACCGCCGTTGCTAGGTAACGCCAGGCTTTGGTGACGTTGCGTAACTGTTCTAAGTACGCGTTTCTGCTTGCGGGGGCGCGAGGTGGCGCCAGTGCGTGGGGCGGAAGGATCGCAGCAGTAGGAGGGTAGAATGGTGGGGGAGGGTTGCTGGGTGGTGCCGCTGTGTTGCCAAGCCTGCGCGCCAGACTTCCGTCAATCGACGGAGGCCAACAGTATTTGAAGGGGTAGAATGAATTATGAGATAAAAAATGGGATGGACTTCGTGCATACTCGGGTCAATATTTTTGTTGCACGAGGTGAATTAATACACCTTCCAGTAGGTCACCTTTAGGTAAAGCTGCGTCAACCCGAAACCTGGTTTGAATGCCACAGTGCTTTTCTAGGAATGGCCCTATCATACTTGGTATGTCCTTACCTTCCTCTAGAGATGAGCCGCGCTGCTTAAGGCGCCATGTCACGGATTACGCGGCCGCTCCTGCCGGAGGTCAGAGACCTCCCTCGACCATTGGGTGTGTGTTTTGTTCTGAGCATAAGTTAGTTTAAGTAGTGTGTAAGTCTAGGGACCGATGACCTCAGCAGATTGGTCCCTTAGGAAGTCACATTTGAACATTTTCTTGAGCTGACTTAACGCAGCTCTGTGGGAACCTACAATTTAACAAGAACTCCGAACCACTGTTGATGTAGGCATTTTTTTATCTTACCAGAGGTGAAAGAAGTCATACGTGACAGAGAAAAACTAGGACTAACCAGGGATCGAACTCGAGTCATTTGAATGCGTAGTCCGCACCAAGCCATGCTCTGTTCGCTTTAACGCCCCCATTGACATAACGTACGGAATGAATGTACTTGGTATTTCTTCCATATGATGCAGAACAGTATTTTCTTACTTACTCTGCTAAAATATTCTTGCCTGAGTGCATATAGTACCCAAGACGAGAGCAACGCTGAGTCGAACAAGGTGAACACGAACTCTGCAACTTGTCGAAACCTGCCCTTACCGCCAGTACACGAAATCCGCAACTAGCAGCAGACCCGTGATTTTTTCTTGGCCGCTCCCGAGACACGTCAGTAAACCATCATGTCGTAGAAGTGTAGCAGTAGTAAAGAGTACTAGTAAATTTTTATTACATTTTTAAAAGAAACGTAAATTGCTGTATTACATACCTTATTTGACAGAAGGATGACGAAAAAGTGTTTAAAGAAAAGAGTATATAATGACTAGCTTCAGCTGCAAGTACTTTATAAGCCAACGATAACATTTAAGCTTGGTGTAAAATACATTTCAATAAGTTGTGCATGCCCTTTTTAACATTTTGAAATTGCAAAGTTTAGTCCTGGATTCATTCGTGTCTTTCTGTGGTTAACTTGTCAGTTTTTGGCGCGGAATCGGAGCATAGACACTATTTAGCCGACTGTTCAAAATGGTTCAAATGGCTCTGAGCACTATGGGACTTAACATCTATGGTCACCAGTTCCCTAGAACTTAGAACTACTT
This sequence comes from Schistocerca americana, assembly GCF_021461395.2. Taxonomy (NCBI): domain Eukaryota; kingdom Metazoa; phylum Arthropoda; class Insecta; order Orthoptera; family Acrididae; genus Schistocerca; species Schistocerca americana. Next base: position 449,267,857 of record NC_060119.1, on the reverse strand, counting down.
AAACCTAACTAACCTAAGGATATCACACAACACCCAGTCATCACGAGGCAGAGAAAATCCCTGACCCCGCCGGGAATCGAACCCGGGAACCCGGGCGCGGGAATTAGCCGACTGTAACAAGCTGTGTGCACTCCTTTCCAGTTACTAACGAAACTGTGTTACGGTGAGCCGATTCAAACGAAGACTTAAAGCGAGAATGGAAACCGGAACGCTTTCGTCGTTCTCCAAGGGGAGAGGACTCGTCTGCGCATATCTATATTCGCGCTCTCCAGCCTGAAAGAGAACTAGCGGAATTCGGGTGGAGGGTTTAGTGAGCCATACGTTTGTCTTTCCTGATTCTGCGGAGTTCGTGTCCGGCCGAAAGCCTTACCAGAAAACGTGTGTGAAACGTAACACGAGAGTTTTCGATACCAGTTTCGCGGCTGTGCATATCAGCTGGTGGGTGTTTGTAGAACCACGGAGGTCTCAAAGGAACTAACGGCGGAGTAAGTGAACAATCGGGAGATTAACTGCGTGCACCTGCAGCGCAGCCTTTGTGTTGGCGCTGGCGTGCCTCGAACTATGGTTGAGCGTACTCGCTAAGCCACAGAACCGGTCGCATGTCGAGGGCAGTGTACCCCGCGGCCGCGCAGAAGCCGCCAAGTGCACGCCAGCTTCGGCGGGGGGCGCCCACAGGGTGGGGCACTCTCGTTCCCAATCAGCTGTTGCCCACGAGTGACGCGGAAATGATAATGATAATGAAGTGAAGCAAAGGAATGGTAAGCAGCATGTTGTGGTTGTCTTCAGTCCGGGAACTGGTTTGAAGCAGCTCTCCAGAGTAGTAAATTTTCTTGCGACAACATCCTGTTCGGTAGTGCACGCCCAGAGATCGGAATGGGGTACTACACTCCGCAACAAAATTAAAGTACCACTGTTTCGAAACCAGGTAATCGCCTCCCATTTCGCGCATAATTTGAAACTTGACTCAAAAATGCCTACAACCCTCCTCTGTAATGGTGCAAAAGCACGGCTCCCTGCGACGTTAACCTCGGCTTCAGCGACGCTCCAAAATAGCAAGGTGTCGACACGTGCGAAAAAAAGGCCACAGATCAGAAGTCCATGTGAGCTTTGAAGTGGGTTAATGATGTCACATTGAAACCAAATTTCACTAAATTCTTGCCCAACGCCACCGTGGACGTGTTGCACGATGGGAAGGTAGTCACACTCCATCTTACCCATATTTCACCCCTTCTTTTGTCGCCTCTGTTATGGAGGTAGTACCACGACATCCAGCATTGAAATAACGCGGTTTTGTCATGGATAGTCAACGGGGACGTTTCAGACACACTGCCGCTTAGAATCGACACAAAAAGGCTTCAGATGGTGGCAAAAAGGGCGTCAATGAAACTACCCCTTTCCTTGGGGTTCCGATTCCCATACATTTCGCCGTCGAAAACAACAGTTTGCAGTTCGATGAACAACAGGACGACGTTTTTGACAACGTTTGACAACTGCTGCCACTCTCCGGGTGTTTCAACCCTACTCTAAGGATATCGTTGGGATGCAACCGCGTTGAACGTGGTCTCTAGTGCGACCGCAATTTTTGTTCGTGTATGAAGGGTGGAAGCACTAGGGACCGTTCGAAAACGTTCTGCGAAAATTCGAACGTGATGCGAAGCAGCGAAGGGGTTTTGTGCTGTTTCACACCCTCCTGTGGCGCGTTTGTGGGGAGGGGGGGGGGGAGCGTTGCTACATTATCATATGTTTGAATAAAACGGCAAAGGGCCTATCTAAGACCCCACTGTTTGGCAGCAGCCTCGATGTGACCCATGCGCCTTTATTGAGCACGTTCAAAATGTACCTGCCGGAAACTTCGACACCGATTTAGTCTCGCAGCTGCTCTAACACCTGAAGGTGGGCAAGCCGCACCTAACAGGTGCCGAAAGGTTTCCCTAACACTCAGTGGTAAATGAGGATAAAAAAACTAACTAAACGTTTGTTTTAAATTTTATAAAATGCTAATTTTTAGATGCATCAAAACAAAAACTTCAAAATTTCTTGCTATAAAAAGTGTGACAGTGCTCAAAATGAGCCATGCTACGTGCACGAATTGCACAGTGGCTTAGAACCATTCATGTAAATAGGCAGCTTGTACTTAGAATGCAAGTGTACAGCTTTTGCTTTGTTATTCGAACAGAATGAACATCTTTCTCTTATTTCTCTCCAATTTATGGCCGCTTTGCTCATTTTCTGGTGCTGCTAGCTGAAGTTTTAGAGCCCTTGAAAGCTCGTCTGAATTGTGTGGGGAGGACTTTGGTTATTTGAATCAAATGGGTCAGTATGGTTTGATCGTGAAGTGATACAAGTAAGTCCGATGATATTATGGCTGGTGACACGAGCGTTTCAGTAGTATTTTTTTTCGTAAAAATATTTCATGGAATTAGCCTCTTCATTCACGCCAGCTTCAGCTTGTTGAATCTCTTTGCTGTCAGAAAATTCGGGGTAAATTGCGCCGAGGTGTTGAATTTTCGCCGGCTGGAGTGGCCGAGCGGTTCTAGGCGCTACAGTCTGGAACCGCGCGACCGCTACGGTTGCAGGTTCGAATCCTGCCTCGGGCATGGATGTGTGTGATGTCCATAGGTTAGTTAGGTTTAAGTAGTTCTAAGTTCTAGGGGACTGATGACCTCAGAAGTTAAGTCCCATAGTGCTCAGAGCCATTTGCACCATTTTTGTGTTGAATTTTCACTAATTTCGTCTTCATGGCTGCTTAATTCATTCTTCAACCATTTATGTTATATGTTGGTAGTCCGTACTGCTGGAAGGTGCCTAGGAGACAAGGGGAGGGGGGGAGCTGTGGTTCCCGCTAAGTCTTTTACACACGAACATGGGTCCACTGGTCTCACGACTATAGTTAATGTAAGAGCCACAAGAAAATCGATCTGCCTGAACAACCACAGAGGCAACTGTTTCTAGTCTCTTAGCAAATTGATCCACACAGCTGTGATAATTTTAAAAAAAACGTATTTTCACTAAAGCGGTATTTGTAGTACAGAATACTTCTTGCAACATTTCCTGAAGATTGCGCATAGCACTATGGTGCGTATAAAATGTTTTCTTTGAATACTTTTCGATTGCTTTGTACTTTTTTTATTAATAATAAAACCGTTCAAGCGTCAAAACTCCAAATGATGTTTATTTGCATAAATGAGGTGAAAAAATATTGAATGTAATTGACAGAGGATCTTTAAACATCTGGGCTGAATATCATTACGTATTCTTTATCAAAACTGCAGAATCTGCTAGCTGAACAAAAGTCGTTTTTAAAAAAATTATCTGTATAGTATAGATGAGTTCCTTATACTAGCTAGACAATCCAGTTGTTTGCTTTCTGCTACTATCACATCACAAATCTCTCAGCGGTAACATGATCCTATTCTTTGGAAATAATTCCAGTAAACTTATATCGTTTGAATGACTGGACCATTTTAAGTTTTACAGTTCGTTTATAATGCTCTTTTCAGTGTGAGAACTCTTAGATATTCTTCATTTTCATTTCACTACAAGAATCATAAATGGTAACGATTATTGCTGTCTTGCCTAAAATTGGAGCTATAATTGAAAAGCGTGCTTTTCGTCGTTGGAATACTAATTTCTAAACTTTAATTTACTAACTTACGTATGTCCATTGTTGCTCTAGTGAGAAGAGAGTTCCTTTTTATGAATCTGGTGATGTATCTGTTGATGTATGTGTGTTTAAAAGCTCGAATGAACGACTGGGAGAACGGTAGCAACGTGGTAAATGATAAAAGAGCACAATACGGTGGAGATGGGCAACATATCACAAGGAAAAGAAGAATATCCTTAGACCACGTACTCCGCACGAAAAAGAGAAAAAAATCTGACGCTAATTTAGGAGATCACAGCAAACCTAAATGGTACGAAGAATGGGTATGTAAGGACAAGATTTGATGTATGGGACATTTTTAACCAGAAAATCGTGAACGAGACTATCTAAAGATGAAGCTAAGCCTGTCACAGCCAAGGACAAAGGAAAGGACAAAAAGCTCACATCAGAAGAACGAACAACATAGGGGCAAGGATAATGTAACTTGCTTGGAAACCAAACCATACCTCTCCTGGAAAGGGCTCCAGTGCGAAAAAATTGAAGGTAGGGGCATGGGATTGTTCAATGGAGTTTGCGGATGGTTGTATCGTTCAAACTCTGGGCCAAGATCTATTTGCGGAGGAAAAAAAAGTGCCTTAGACGTTTACAAAGGGGCGCCAGAGGCGCCTCGGGTAAGGAGCTGTGCTGTGCACGTCCGGCAGGTGTGCGTATGGCGGGCGTCGCACGTGTCCGGGTGGGCGCAGCTGCCCACCACCCGCCACCTGCATCGGTATCACCATCCACCTGCGAGACGAGAAGACCGCGTCTCTGCACCGACGGCCGGCAGCTGCTTCCGCAACAGGTCGAGAGCAGCACGCAGCTCCTTCCGGCAGTCGCGGCCCAACTCCCGCGCACTGCACTTCCCGAGTTAGCTAGCACGCGTCACAGCGTCCAGTCCGTCAGGGAAGTACCCACACCCGGCGTCACTAGTGTGTGCGTCAGACGCCGACGCAGAGCTTCGTCACAGTACCGTGTCAGCGTTGCGCGGGAGCAGTCGGACTGCGCTGGTACCTCTTGCGAAGTTTCTTGTGGAGTTCTGAGGGTGAGTTCTGCCACTGGTATGAAAACGCTATAATATCTAGCTTAAGGACATTAATATCTAAAAGACGACAGGTTGTTAGGGGTCTAGTTGCATGACAGTGACGACGATATGCAGAAATTCGAATGAAAGTGGTTGATCCGAAATACCGGTTCAATTTCAGGTTCAAGTTCTGGCCCTGGATTCCTTTGGGATTGCCACTTCACGGAGTCAACGTGCAGCGTCGATCACATGTTTTCCTTTCATAAACTCGATCTTAGTCAGTACCGTACGTCTTCTGCGTATTGTAAAGAATAAAGTCGTAGGTATCGTTCATCTCTCACGAAACACGCTTACCAATAGTGTGCACAGATACAGTACATGTTTCCTTGGTTATAATAAAAATGATATTTTTTCATTGATTGCGTAGCTGCTTCTAGATAGTAGGAGAGCTCGGAACCATCTTACAGGCAGGTTTCCTCTATCTCTTGATGCCATCTAAACAATTCGATAAACCTGTTAGGCTGGCTGTAGTTTAGCACACCATTGTTATCGATCTCTTTTGATTCATTGCACAAGACCAGTAAGTTGTACGAGGATGACTTATGAAAACACTCTTTTGTTTTTAATTTAAAGAAATCACCTGCAGTGAATTACAGAAACCGCGAACGACTCAAATGTGTGTGCCTAGGCGAGGATTTGAAGTCCGTTCCAAGGTCCCAACCAGTGAACCTGTGTGCAGATAGATACAGGACTGTTCGACCAGCAATTTTGAAATTCTGTCTGTGTATTTTACATCCGTCTTGCTAAGTTTTCGACCTTCAGTAATACCTAACACATTATACAGAAATATGTTATGACCTCCATTCAGCAGCCACGCGGTATAGGTCGCCTTGCCACGTTTCGCGCGGCTCCCCGCGTCGTAGGTTCGAGTCCTCCATCGTGTGTGTGTGTGTGTGTGTGTGTGTGTGTGTGTGTGTGTTGTTCTTAGCGTAAGTTAGATTAAGTTGTGTGTAAGCCTACGGACCGATAACCTCAGCAGTTTGGTCCAACAGGAACTTACCAGCACCACCTCCTCCATCACAGGGTAGTGACGTTTAAACAGCCTGCTTGTAAACGTTTTGCAATGCTTCTCGGCCGATAAGAAAGTTTACCGCACGGTTACAACGGTAGTAAGAATGTAACACATCATGTGTAAGGCATTCCTGAAAGTTTATTAACTAACAAATAGAGTGATTCCCGTGGCTGAGGTCGCGTGGCGCTCGACCCCGGGGTAAGCCTGTTGGAATCCTGGTGGTGGACAAAATTTTCATTGCCAGTATTTGGCCGGAAAGGGGGGGGGGGAAGAGAGGTGGTGACGTAAAGTTCCTGATCACCAAACTTTGGTTTAAATACCAACCTCTCTGCAGTGAGGGCATGTGACACTGTTGATGGTTAGCCGTCCGTCGGACGGGTACGTTAAGCTTAGCGGGCGCCTTGGTACTATTCCCGAGGATCTGGTTATGTACTGGCACCGGGTTTCACCCTCTACCTTCCATCCTTATATCATCGTAATACTACACAAATATTACACCACACACACTCACACACACATGTAGTAATACAAATATTGTAATGGAGCATGTTGCAAATAAATATAAATAAAGAAAAACAAGTATGGTAGTGGAAATGGGTAATGTTCTGAAGATGGGCGTAGTTTCTGGTGGCGCGGATCGCGAAAAACGAAGTGAAAAAGTTATAGCGTGTTTAAGCGCGTATTCAGACCTGCCCATTCATGCAATATGTTTCTGTTAGAGCTAACAGTTTTGCCGTTTGCTGTTGATTGGTGAACACCAATAGATCACGATAGCCTTTCAACGTATTAAACGCGCCGACCGGGGTGGCTGAGCGGTTCTGGGCGCTACAGTCTGGAACCGCGTCACCGCTACGGTCGCAGGTTCGAATCCTGCCTCGGGCATGGATTTGTGTGATGTCCTTACGTTAGTTAGGTTTAAGTAGTTCTAAGTTCTAGGGGACTGATGACCTCAAAAGTTACGTCCCATAGTGCTCAGAGCCATTTGAACCATTTATGAAACGCGCAAACAAAGTTGACACTCGGCGCGCTGGATGATGGGAGTGGCTGTAAATGCGAAATGCGTTTGCTGTCGCTCCCATCAGCCATCGCGCCGAGTGTCAGCTTTGTTGGCGCTGGCACACTGACGAGGCAAAGAAACTGGTACTCCTGCATAATATCGCGTAGAGCGCGCTGGCACACTGACGAGCCAAAGAAACTGGTACTCCTGCCTAATATCGCGTAGAGCCCCGCAATCACTACGTGACATGGACTCTTACTAACGTCTGAAGGCGGCGGCGGCTCATCGTTGTCACGTCGCCTATAGCTGAGCGAGTTACTTGCCTTGACGTGCAGCTGTGCAAGCTTCTTATTACGTTTATTTTGGGTGCGGGACGGTTATCACATCGTTGCAGCTGACAGTTGGTGACATTCGTGATGACTCACTGGGCTCTGTGAACCTGCGACGGCAAACGCTACGCCTTTTTGTGAGGCCATTAAGGATAGTCACTTTGTCGCTTTTGGATAACAGTAATACTTAGAAAGATAATGTAGATATCAAATTCTGTATGAGCCTAGTTAGATGTGTAAATGAAGTCCTTTGCGCTGATGATGAATGTTCGTTGTGTTGTTTGTAACTACTTGGAGTGAAGTCTTATGAGTTAACTGCTTGTTAGTGTCGCAGATGAATTGTGGTCACCGTTACTATTGTTATGCGGGGTGCTGGTGTTTAAAGTCAACCTTAAAATTTTGTAAGATTCTTTAGAAACCGAAAATCATAAATTATCGCAGAGATAGTCTATAGGAGTCGTTCAGTCGAGATGGAGAAGTAACTCGTTCTAGAAGCTTAGCGACGAATGAAATGTGCGTCGCTACAACAGTAGTTCACAGTGATGTTAGCGACGACTTTTCTCCGTTAGGGGAAAAAGTGTCCCAACCAGATTCCGGTCCTGTCTTCCTTATTAGGGTTATTGCGGTTTCAGCTAATTACTTTAGCAGACACAAGTAGGTGTATCGCAGGAACAAGTGCTCCATCTATAATGACCGCATTGTCGACGGTACTTTACATCGACGTATTGTCTGCTGTGTTTTGTCTCTCGATGTTCGGCCGATGTTTGTTTAGTGATATCTGTGATGTTTCACCAGCACGACTGACTGGCGTTGTGGCAGATTCACCCTCCTGTGCGGACTTTCCGCCACCAGCAATGCAGGGCGAATTTTCGATACCGTCTCAGTCGTGCTGGCGAAACGTCACGAAAGTCATTAAACAAACGTCAGTCGAAGGTACCGAGACAGAACCCGCAGACAATACGTCAACAAAGGGCCACATGGGGCGTCAACACTTTTGTAGTATTTTACGTCGTTGACAAGGGAAATCTCCTAAGGAGACAGAACTTTGCGAGAATGCTGCTAGGAGCAGCTGTGGTGACTCAGCTGAAGAGACTTGGCAAAGTTGCAGAATCGTGTTTGTATTGCAGCGCCTTAGCCACACATTGCATGCTTACCCACGTATGAAGAGGTTATATTATGTTCGTATTTCTTGGGATCTGGCTTGAGGAAGAGGAAGGAGCACGCTTGGAAGGGAAGCCATAAACCAGTGTTATTAAATGGAATCTTTTGTGAAAGGCAATACGGACTTTCATAAGAAGACAACAGATGTATCACTCCATCTAAATCGGCAAGATAGCGACCGAATTAGATTAGCTGATTGCTGTGATTTGACCGCTCGCTTACTACTGCTGCTCCGTCATTCTTCGGGATGGATCGGTGTTGACTTACGGATTCAGGAAAATACCAAACAGTGTCATTATCCGTTACTGCAATCAATAGATACTAGCTATTGTAGTTATACGTTTTTCCTCCTCTAGAGGTAGCTTTCTTTACCGTGCCTCTCTTTCCAGCTTTCCGCCCCATTCAGCAAACGCATGTGCTAGAGCGAGTTATAAACGACATTTAATGTTTTCGTTCAATGGGTAAGCCCGTACATTGCTTTGATGCGCCTTGCGCGCAGCGAAATGAAGTTTGTATCTTTGACCCTTCATTCGCTGGTTTTACAAGTAAGGTGTACGATAACTGTGAGACAGATTCTATAAAAACTATCTGTCTTGTTCAAGTGCTTTACGTATTGCGAAGATACTATTGTCGATTTACTAAAGTATGTGTTCGTTGCTTCTTGTTGTAATTTTGTCATCTGTTTGAAGCTATTCTGTGTCCTCTTAATTACTGAAGGAAGATATCTTCTCTATTGGTTTTTACACTTGATTTTCTGCTTTTTTTATTGTTTTCGCAGAATGTTTTTGGAGAGCTAATAGGATAAAATTCTCGTGGTTTTAAAGCTGCGTTACATAAAACAAAAGTAAAAAACTTTCAACAAAATGAACTGCCGTTTTCATGCCAAGTAAAAACTGTTGACTGCTGAGATCGGGACGCTGTACTATACTGTACTATAGTGGTTTTCAGTACTCCAAAGGCAATGCTGGCTCCATGACATCACAAACCTGCAGTAAGCCACATCAACTGTTCGCTGCTTGATTCAGCTCTCACATCCACGATCTGCTTTATGTTCCAGTATCTAAGTCTGGCCCTGATATTCTTTCCTTTCCCTGAGATGACCTATAGTAGTTAAAAAATAGTTATCATGTACTTCTAATCACAAAACTTCATTTTTATATTCGACTAAATTACAGTTTTTTCAGGAAAAGTGTCACGTAAACCGTTAATTCCATTTCCTATTCCCCCCCCCCGTCTCTCTCTCTCTCTCTCTCTCTCTCTCTCTCTCTCTCTCTCTCTCTCTCTCTCTCTCCCTCTCCCTCTCCCTCTCCCTCCCTCCCTCCCTCCCTCCCCCCTTGGAAGTTAACATCTCTCACGTACTTAAGCACACAGATGACGGGAGTGGTTTCTCCAAAGGCGGAATAATTTGTGATTACTTTCGAATGATGTACATGACATTCCGGTGGCAGACAACCCGTAAAGTGAAGCCCTGTGTAGCCAAGACAGCGGAGTTTTAGATTCTTTCTTGTTTCACAGCACTGTGAAAACTTGTGACACATAGTGTGCACAGACGACGATGAGAGTATTCTCTGTTTGTCAATTATTTCTGCATCGGGAAAATACTTACATTTCATGAAAATACAAATTACAAAGGCCAAATCGTCAACGGGGAATCTATCGACACAGTAGAAAGTTTTACGCAAAGGTTGAAGGTAATATTTAGGAAAGTTGATTGTACGGATTTGTGTTGTTAAATCGATAACTATCAGATCCCAAGAAAATTTATAAAAATAAACAAAATTATTAACAGTAAGAATTATGGAGGAGGTAGAATCAAGAAGACTGTGCCTAAAAACAAACAATCCTGTTGGCAGAACATCCGCAACTGAGCATTATAGAGGTTGGAAACGCCGCTTCAGTTGTAAATTGCTTTATTTTCACACGACCGGTTTCTAACTGTTGTAAGCCCATCCACAGGTGTCCTAGCTGTGCTGTGGTCCTCGAGCGGGGCATGTAGCAGGCGCGGTGTGTTGCCTATGAGTGCTGATAGGCGGCACACCGCGCCTGGTACATGCGGCGCTCGGGGATCACAGCACAGCCGAGACACCTCAGGATGGGTCGTGTGAAAATAAAGCAATTTGCAACTGAAGCGGTATTTTCAACCTCTGCTGTTCGTAACAAGTGATAATACCTGAAGCTGATTTAGACGGCATACGATGATAACTCTTCAAAATCGAATGAAGCTCTTTTAAGCAGGGTAAAAACGTCGACGGAACGTGAATCTCTAATTTTTCTTCCAGTTTTATTCCTTTAAATGATTAACTAAAAAAGTGTTTTCTACTCCTAATAGGCCACGCTTGGTTTTAAATAGTTGTACCCACGCCTGCAATGCCGGCCGGTGTGGCCGTGTGGTTCTAGGTGCCTCAGTCTGGAACCCCGTGACCGCTACCGTCGCAGGTTCGAATCCTGCCTCGGGCATGGATGTGTGTGATGTCCTTAGGCTAGTTAGGTTTATGTAGTTCTAAGTTCTAGGGGACTGATGACCTCAGAAGTTAAGTCCCATAGTGCTCAGAGCCATTTGAACCACGCCTGCAATATAAATATCTGTAGCAAATTTTATTGGAAGTACAATTAATGTATGCCCTCTGTAACGAGACAAGCTTCGTCCAGTGTCACTTGATAATGTATTTGCGATATGTTTTCCATCAGATTATGCGGATCTTGACTCACAAGAAGAACACAGCAAGTTCCATAATCCGATTTCCCAAAAACCTCGCTCGTTGGAGGACGGGTCAAAACAAGCGAGCACGCCTGTCGGCTTAACTGTAGATATTCGACCGTTTCTGAGAAAACAACGACCGAAGTTTTCAAGGTACTTCATATGCCCCCTCGCTTGAGGAAGATCAACCGAGGCGGTGGCGCGTTGGTTAGTCGCTACTTTACGCTTTTGCGCCCCGTGTTCGAAACCCTATTATTATTTTTAATTTTCGTTCGTCTACCCATATTCGTAGAAGATTATTCGGCGACTGTTTTCCAGTGTATATTGAAATAATGTTGTCCTTATTCGTCTATAAATTGTTAAGTCGGGTGAAAGAATTAACAAAAAGGAGAAAAAAACAATAAATGAATGAGAAAATGATTTGAAGTTACGTTCCGTGAAATTACTGTAATATATCTTGATCCTTAATCAATCGCAATCGTCAGTTTTCGGTAAAGTGATGAATTGGCGCGAGATTATTACCAATGCGTGAAGTCTTCAGCAGCGTTAATGACGTTCCTTTCCCGAGTAAGAATTGTACGAAGAAAAATGACTGTGGCAAACCTGCCTCCGCACGATGTTCGTCGTTTTCGGAATTTCTATGTTTCGAATATTTCACTGAGAATGCACCAAATCTTCCTGAAGAATAAACATAAGAATAAAATAGCAGAATTATATAAGAATTGATATATGAATGAAATATAAGAATATGAGAATTTAAAAAGAGTGCAGTCTCCAGTATATCATACATATATTACGTAAGAAATATATGACACTTGTTGTGAAATACAGTTGTAATTTTACAATGTGTATGACGCTCTTGTATCCCTTGACTTGATAACAAACATTCGGGTAGAAACCTTCTACAGACACGAGTAGAGCAATGAAAAATAAAATAAATAAAAACACTAATCGGCTTTCGAACACAGGACGCTAAAGTGAGAGGCTGCGACACTAGTCACTGTGCCACTATGTCGGCTGAGATTAACGTGCGCTAAAAAGGCATCTAAATTAGGTCGAAAACTTTGTCAGTCGGTATCTCAGATACGGTAGAGTATCTACGGATAAGCCGAGACACGAGTGTTCGCTTATTTTGACCCCTCTTCCATTGAGCGAAGTTTCTGGGAAATCGGGTTATGGCACTTTGCCGTGTTCTGCTCGTCAGTAGCAGCATATGATTGGAACCTGCAAGATAAATGACGGAGACACTTGTTGTAATAATATGTCATCTGTGCAGCAAATTTCTTTGCAAAGGCCACAACGTTTTAGAGTCGTTATATCTATTGATAGGCACTGTTATTACGTTCCACTTTGCATGTTTTCATTAGTAGATATCCGGGTATTGAACAAAAAAAGCTCCCCGGTAGACCACCTACGAGTGTCCAAACAGGATGTTGGATTTTCCTAGGACGCCAAAGGGGAAACCGCCATGAACTTTTCATTCATAGCAGAAATTGTTACGCATCCAGTCTCCCCTCTCCTCCCCCTTCACGACCAGCGGTGTGAGGCCATACATGACTCGGGTTCGAGTCCCGGTCGGGGCATACATTTTCAACATGTCCCCAATGAAGTGTATCAACGCCTGCTTGCAGCTAGGGTGTCTATTTAATTATCATTTCATACATGACTCGCTTGTAGGACTCCCATTCATTTTTTTATGAGCGCCGTGTGTTTTGTTTCAGGGCCGTCAAAGCCTTCCGACAAGTTCTTTACGTCGACCCAGGCTTCTCCCGCGCCAATGAAGTCCACCTCCGTTTGGGGTTGATGTTCAAAGTGAACAATGACTGGGAATCTGCCTTAAAACATTTACAGTTAGCTCTGATAGACGCCAGCCCTTGTACATTCTCCAAGTTAGAAAGTAAGTGCAGTGAAACAGTAAATGTAACTTCAAAATAAGTGCAAATTGTGTTTGATTAAAATCAAATCTGTAAACCCCTCTTTCTTTTTCTACAGTTCGTTTTCATATTGCACATTTGTATGAAGTTCAAGGAAAGTACAAAAGTGCTAAAGAAAACTACGAGCAGCTGCTTCGCGAAAAAGATTTACCAACTCACTTGAAAGCTGACATATGCAGACAATTAGGTAACAATATAATTTTCATTTTCATAATACTATCATTCATTGATGTTGTGAAGCATTGTTTTGTGTTTTGTATCCCTATACACAAACGGATGTTGAGAACCAGAAATAACCATTCCATAGTATAACATGAATGAAGAACAATCTAAAATAATGTAGTAAAGAAACTTCCACATCACCAGATTGAAAAAAAAATCTTTCTGAATAATATATATGGTTTTTACTTGCCTTTAATAAAACCTCATATCAGTATGACTAGTTTTATAAAGAGAGGATGCATTCTGTCGCTAGTTTTAAGCTATATGTAAACAAAATTAAGTAAATTAGACACCATAAACATATGAACATGACTTGGTCAGAAAATAAAGATTTAAAAACATGATAAATCATTCATGCAACTTACTTTTTATGCTGTTGTTATTGGTCACTGTGCCATCAAGAAATTTCTCATAATATAGATATAGTTTTTTTTTGTTTTTTTTTTTTTGTTTTTTTTTTTGTTTTTTTTTTTTTTTTTTTTTTTTTACACTGGGAGTCGGTTACAGCCAACATCCTGAGTTGTGTGTCACTAAAATCCAGAACAATTGATTAAGTATTCAAAAAAATGTAGTAGACTGACCCACTCAACCATTGAATGTTTCATGTGGAGACAGTTATTCAACACTTCAAAATAGCTATAAAATTCCATTTCTAGTAACTTACTACCAGTGGTTTGAATGATAGGTCATTATGTCTTTGAAAATCACTGCTGAAATTTAATATTTGATCAGTTTATTTCACTCTTGATACCATTAAGCAGCTTCAGTTGCATTTGTGACAAACCACATTTGTTTAACATTAATTGCTACCAATTTTTAAAAAAATTGTTTTCAGTATACTCAGGTGAAGCCCCATTATGGGTGGAGCAAAGGATAAATTTAATTAATTATCTAAGGAATTGGCAGCTCATAAACTTCTCCCATACTTCTCCAACTGACCAGTTTATCCATAAATAATAAAGTCGTTGAGATAATCTACTTTCATTTCCCGTCAAAATTCTGAACATGTGTGATCAATCACATAATCAAGTATATGAAAGCATAAAAGTTATGTTTCTTGTGGAATATACTTTGAATGCTGACCTTCAATGAATAACAACACATCATTGACTGCTGTTCTATAATATGCTAGAATGATATGTCATTCTCATTATCTGACTGGCCTGGCAAAATAATTTATGTTCATTACGTTATGTTCATTTTCAGGTTGGATGTATCATTGTGTTGACTCCCTGGGAGATAAGAATCACCGTGAAAGTTTAGCTATACACTGCCTACAGAAGTCAATTGAAGCTGATCCTAAATCTGGACAATCCCTCTATCTTCTGGGACGCTGTTTTGCTAGCATTGGGAAAGTACATGATGCATTTATTGCATACCGTAATTCTGTTGAAAAATCTGAAGGCAATGCAGACACCTGGTGTTCAATAGGGTATTGATACCTGAAAAATATTTTGTTTATGGTGTAGAGTTGTTTTGATAGCGTCCTAAACATCTTTGTTCTATTTCAGTGTCCTTTACCAGCAGCAAAATCAGCCTATGGATGCCTTACAGGCATACATCTGTGCAGTCCAGCTTGATAAAAGCCACACAGCAGCATGGACTAACCTTGGTATGCAGAATTTGTTTCCTTTCCTTCTTCTATATTTATTAACTAGTTGTATTCCTGTACTTCACTGCAAGGCTTTACAGCTGTGCCTGTGAATACTGCTGTTGTTTTATGGGAATTGGCTGCTGCACTAATATGGACTGTTGTATCACAAACAGGCCATAAGAAAAGAATTCCAGATAGCAATTTATGAAACAACTCATCTGTTAAGACTGTATGTGACCTGTGTATCATAAATTATCTAATTTCCAAGTACAAGGCTCGTACAACCTTCAACAATTCATATTCCCCAGTGAAATTATGAACAAACAGCCAATACTTATCATGCAGTCAGCTTTTCTTGTTTTGATATTTTCTTTTGTGTAAAATACTTTTGTCTATCAGGCCAGATAAAAGACCTGTATTGTCAAGTGTATCTCAGTGCGGTGAGCTGTAAAGCTCATTTTTAATGCAAATTTCATAGCCAGTTTTACTACCATAGGTGGAGTACATCAAAACATACATTCCCAGGGGGTGGCAGTGGTATATAAGAGACATTGGCTGAAAAACCAAGAAAACTGCAGAGAACTTTGCATTTTTTTAAAGAAAGATTATAAATTGCCCTGAGCCCACAGATAGAGTTCCACTAAAAATTCATCTAAAATGGTAATGACTGGATGGTCGGCCTGGCAGAAAATCCCATGAAGACCAAAGAGTGGAAAAGAACCTATTCTGAAAGGGTGAAAATAATATGAGCACAAAGAAAAGTAAAGGAAAGCTTTGAAATGCCCCTTATTGTACATTACGTGGTTCAGGAGAGTGCAAATCTGATGGATAATAAGTGTTAATGAGGCTGTTTACTCCAAGTTAGAGATGTTGATCAACTAGAGCAGACATATTTTATGTGGGAGCAGAGATACTAGATATTGTGAAGCATACAGGGTGGCCAGAGTGAGAAAGGAGACTCCATGTCTCTTGCTTCATAATGTACTTCTTATGCTGCCCCCACCCCACTCGGTGTCAGTGTGAGCATAAAAATGCCCTGTTCCTATATTTTTGCAGTCCTTTTCTTCTCTAGCTATTGATATTTCTTTCCTTCACTTCTCATTTCCCACCTCTTTTGAAGAGTGAGCTGCTGCATCTGTGATCAGGTGGGCAGCATATAGGAAAATGATCAGGAGCGTATATACTATCTGTCTCTATATATCTACTCTGCAAATCATTGTTCAGAAAATGTCAGAGACTACTTTTTTTAATGTTCTGTATAGTATTTAGTTCATGTATGGGGGCAACAGAACAGCTATTGTAAGTGCATGTTTGTTCCCAGATACATTTTACATATTTTTGTCTTATTCTCATCATTAGTCCATGACATGTATGAAGGAAGCAGTGGGATTACTGCATTATCTAAATTTACCACCAGAATTTTGCAATAACATCACTTTTTCTTCCCATTATTTCCTTTACATTTTGTGGGCATCTCCCTTATATTTTTCTCTGAGTTATAGTGACCTATCAGGATCCTCCCATTGTATCTCTGACTGCTTATGTATCAGCTGTTAATTATACTTGAGAATAACTCCTAACCACTAGGGCAGTACTCTAGGGTGTGTTGCAATTTTGTATTGTAACTGATACCATTAACAGTATTTTTTCAGAACCTTCCTGAATACTCTATCGTCCAATCACCTTCTGTATTACAGATTTAATGTTTTTTCTGTTTGACGTCATCTCATATGTTACTCCTAGATATTTATGTGGTGAAACAGGCTCCAGAAGTTTACTACTGCTGCTGTAGTCTGAATCAGTCAGGTTCTTTCTCTTGTTTATAGAAATTATCTTTGTTTTATCATGATATAAACAGAGCTGTCATCAAAACACAAAGGGAAACAGTTTGTAAGACATTCTCCAGGGTAAAGCAATCTTTCCTGTAGGAGCAAACAATATGAGAGTGCTAGTAACCTTGTGCAATTTTTTAAATATAGCTTGATTTGTAAAAATATAAGTCCTGGTACTGTGACCTTCTGGGAGTTGTTTTTGAAATTAAGACTTCTTGAAATGTTACTTAATGCTTTTTTGCACATTTTAAAAGAGCAAATTCAACTTTTTTACTGGTAAATAATGAAGTTCTATTGTACCACATCTCAAAATTTCTGTAAGATATTAGTATGAATAAAACCATTGCTGCATTGGACACAGTGAGCCTGATTACAGTTTTATGAACAAGAAATAACAGTAACATAATTGGAAAGAAATTGTGAGAAGAAGATATCAAACCTTAAGTTTTTAAAGGTATCATTTTCTGTGATGGGGGAAAAAAAGACACACATTTATTGCTTGTTCTGAGTGCTAAATTCCGTGTGTGTTGTTGTGCTAATTGCACTGTTTTATTGCCTCATTACTTCGAGTGTGGGCTTAAACGCAAACTCCATGTTTCAGTTTGTGTCTATTATGTTCTCTGAACCTTTGTGCTTATGCTTTTGTGTATTTCTGCAAGGGAAAAATCCTTTGTATCTCTGTACTCCTTAGAACTTAGCCCTAATCATAGAAGTTTGTATTCCACTTTTGCAACATTGTATTAATTGTGTGTGTTCTTGGTATTATGTGTCATGTTTTACCTATGACTTTCTTTTCTTTACGCAATATGCTGAGTGTATTAAACCATCAAACTTCTTTCAGGTATTTTGTATGAAAGCTGTAACCAGCCCAGTGATGCATTTGCTTGTTATGTGAATGCAACAAGAGGTTCTGGTGGAAATACTGGGAGCCCAATAAGTCCAAACAATACATCTAGTACCATTAATAATAACTTAGCATCACTAACAACGTCACCAAGCAGAGCTCCAGGGGGTATGAATCCCAACCTGAGCCAAAGAATAAAGTTCCTGCAGAGTCACTTAGCAAGCGCACCAATGCCTAGCATTACCAGCAAGTAAGCAATTCCCTCGAGAAATAATTTGTTGTCTCATAGAAGCCATTACAAAGTACTTTTAATGTTCTCTCTAAATGTGTGCATGTAAGATAGTTTAAATGCAGTGATCACTTCAGAAGTCTTCCTCAAAGTCTATTCAGAATATATGGATGTGTTTAATTTCCAATACATTTTGTTTCCACTCATTGTTGTACACAAATTTAATCAACTTCTCATCAGTGTAAGTAGGTAAATGTGTGGTTTATTACACTGAAGAGCCAGACAAACTGTTACACTGTCTAATATTGTTTAGGGTCCCGCAGCTATGCAGAGGTGCCACAATACGACGTGGCATGGACTCGACTAATATCTGAAGTAGTGCTGGAGGGAACTGACATCATGAATCCTGCAGGGCTGTCCATAAATCCTTATGAGTATGAGGGGGTGGAGATCTCTTCTGAACAGCATATTGCAAAGCATCCCAGATGTGCTCAGTAATGTTCATGTCTGGGAAGTTTGGTGACCAGCAGAAGTTTTTAAACTCGGAAGAGTGTCCCTGTAGCCACTATGTAGCAATTCTGGATGTGTGGGGTGTCACATTGTCCTGCTATAATTGCCTGAGTCCATCAGAATGTCAATGGACATAAATGGATGCAGGTGATCAAACAAGATGCTTAGCTGTCAGAGACATATCTAGACGTATCAGGGGTCTCATATCACTCCAACTACACACACCCCACACCATTACAGAGCCTCCACCAGCTTGAACAGTACCCTCCTGACATGCAGGGTCCATGTATTCATGAGGTTGTCTCCGAACCCGTACACATTCATCCGTTCGATACAATTTGAAATGAGAAACATCCAACCAGCCAACATGTTTTCAGTCATCAATAGTCCAATGTCCGTGTTGACAGGCCAAGGCGAGGCATAAAGCTTTGTGTTGTGCAGTCATCAAGGGTACACAAATGGTCCTTCAGCTATGAAAGCTCATGCCAATGATGTTTCGTTGAATGGTTCGCACGCTGACACTTGTTGATGGCCCAGCATTGAAATCTGCAGCAATTTGCAGAATGGTTACACTTCTGTCACACTGAACAATTCTCTTCTGTCACCATTGGTCTGTTCTTGCAGGATCTCTTTCTGGCTGTAGCAGTGTCAGAGATTTGATATTTTCTCAGATTCCTGATATTCACGATACACTCTGAAATGGTTGTACGGGCAAATCCTTACTTCATCGCTACCTCGGAGACGCTGTATCCCATCACATCTGCGCCGGCTGTAACAACATGTTCAAACTCACTCAGATCTTGATAATCTGCCATTGTAGCAGCAGTAATGGATCTAACAACTGCCCCAGACTCTTGTTGTTTTATACAGGCGTTGGTGACCGCAGCACCGTATTCTGCCTATTTACATATGTCTGTATTTGAATACGCATGCCTATACAAGATTCTTTGGTGCTTCTGCGTATTACATTTGCCTGCACTATTTGTTTGATAAAGTTTGTAGAGCAGTAGTTATGATGTTCTCATTATCTGATATTTGCCTTACGTGCAGTCAATGGTTAAATTAGATAAGGAGATTAAAATTGCCACAATTAAAACTGCTGTTGGTCTGCTTTCTGTAATACTGAGCATAATGTTACCACAGGATGCAAGAAACAAATTGTATTGTGTACTTAGTGTGTGGGGTTTGGTTGTGGTGATTGCGTTTGAGCTATCCAGATATCCTGTGTGTCACTTTCTTTACAGCCATTGTGTACTGACATGTTGTTACTCGTTGCTGTCCACATTTCTTTTGACAGCTTCAGACTTCTGAAGATATAACTGTAGTAATTCCATATTGTAGCGATTTTGTTTTGTATTCTTATGTGGAACTACTCTACACTTAAATCTTCATTCAGTACCAACAGTTATTTTGTGTTTGTCAGCTTACAAATGTCTTCTTTGACTTTTCTTATTACTCTAATTCAACTTTTTAATGTTATCAGTGTTCACAATAGGTCACAAGGTTGGTTTTTTGTCAGCTAACCCATTTGCATATGATAAAGTTGTTATAAGAAAATTATTATTTTCGCTACATATTTTTGTTTTTCACATATGCATGATCATTTACAAAACATAAAGAAATACAATTATTTTAAGGACTTCTAATGTGTTTATTTACATACAGTTCCAAAGTTAATGGTTCCAAGTGAACCATTTTTTTGATTGTCATAAATATTTGTGAAGAGCAACTTCACATATCATACATTCAAAAGAGGTTTCCCCACAATCTCTCAGTCATAACAAACTTAGTACCTACTAGAGGGAGCAGTTTTCTTTGCGTCCACATTATTTTTGGTGGAAAATGTTCCCAGCTTCTGACTTGAAGCCTTAGCGGATTTTCTGCTTTGCTTCTTCGTCCTTTAAAAGTATAGACAGGGAGAGTTACATTCTTCAAGAACTGCTCTGCCACATTGAATCAGAACATTGTTGATACCATCCTCTTGGATGCTGGATTCAGTATGTGGTATATTATGCCTACATTTAGTATTGCTAAGCCTTCTAATACCTCTTGACATAGTTTCTCATAAGTTGATATGTATGTCAACTCTAGTCATTCCTTGGTTGTAATTTATAAAAAGTTAGGTTTTAGCTTTGTTTTTTTCCATATTTGGGGTAGTTCTACACACTGTGGCCTATCAAGAAGCATTGATAGGAGGTTAACATTTTCCCTGCCTGTCCATTTCACTGTAAGAATATTGCTTGATGTCCCCTGCTCAGCTTAGTTTCACTGGACATGGGGGAGCATATTTTTCCTTGTTGGTGTTAAAATCTGAGCAACATGAGTTCTCCTGCCCAGCAATTCCCTGAACACACTAGTAGAGCTGTACCAGTTGCTCATGTAAATAGATATCCCCTTCCCAAATAGAGTGTTGCACAATTCAAGCACAGTCTTTTCTTTTGCTGAATGGTTGACAGCTACATCACCATTGTCTCCCATTTTTCCAGATTATGTCTTCGGATTATAACAATGCCCATTCTCTGAAGAGTGTACTTTGTATACCTTTATACCAGATCTGCCTCTCAATGGTGGAATATGTTGAATATATAAATGTCTGCCCCTAAACTTCATCAGGCTTTCATTGGTGCTAACTTTCTTGCCAGGCAGTTACACTCTTTGAAATGTGTTAAGCAGTTGTGAAATGACTGGTCTGCCTTTCTCAGTTTGTCATGTCGTGTTTGTGGTGAGTAGGTGATAAAGTGCAAATACCTGGAGGAAACCTTGAATCTTGTCAGCAACTTTGTTTCAGCAAATATTGAAGCCTCAGTTATTTTTCTTTTTGACCAATTATCTTGTCTAGAATGTTCTTGCTTCTAAGACATGATGATCCAGTGAGCGAGGTATCTTCAGTTCATCAGCTGTTACAGGAAACCAGCATGTGTTGTCTCTGCTTCAATTGGTAGCTAGTGTTTCTGCTGCATAAGGGTTTGTTTCTCTTAAAGTGCACTCAACAAAAACTGTGTTGTTGGAAATTCATTTATGACTTGAAGTTCTATTGGATTTTATCCCTGATGTGACAGAACCTTTGCTTCAGTTTTGGATGTCACAGTGAAAATAACTAGTTTTAGGGTAATCAGCTACGTTGACCCAGTCCGAATGAGTTGCCTTTGAACAGTCTGCAGCACGTTTTGTCGTCATCGTAGCACATATTTCTTGATCAACACACTGTGTTGCATACTTTTAGTTTCCCTATTGTCCAAAATGCTACAGTTTTCATCACTTGATGTTGTATCACTTTGCAGTGTCCTAGTCTGTACCATTACTCAAATCATCGAAATTACTTTCTTCTCTTGGGTTCTACTTTGTAGGCATTGGGCATGTTGTCACTCTCTGAGTTCATGAAACACAGACTAAATGCATGTAAGCTTGAATTAATAGCTCAATTTCACAAATGTACAACTAGTGTCATCTTCCGATATGGCTGCAGAACAATTGCAGAAAGCAGCGAGTTATAGAAGAGTTGTGTGTTGCATCTACAGTACTGTGACATGTGTATCAGTTACTGTACTGCAATAAGTGGAACTGCTGTAATGGTTGTGCCAGTCATGGTATACTGATAGGTTAAGTAATATAAAAGTGTGGTTTGAGTACAGTCCATACATTGGTTCCCCTAGCAGTAACAAACACAAAAAAGTGGTTAACTATTGTTGCTCCACAATGAAAACTACACT
The DNA here is from genome assembly GCF_021461395.2 of Schistocerca americana. Taxonomy (NCBI): domain Eukaryota; kingdom Metazoa; phylum Arthropoda; class Insecta; order Orthoptera; family Acrididae; genus Schistocerca; species Schistocerca americana. The sequence continues at coordinate 449,246,061 of NC_060119.1, read as the reverse complement.
TTTCATTAGAACATTTGCATCCAGCAAACCCTTTCACAGTGCCTCTTATGAAACTACAGCCTGGCTTAGTGGTCTTAGGTCACGCGGGAAGAACACAGAAGAGTCAAGGAGTAAGGTCATGTGGGAAGAACACAGAAGAGTCAAGGAGTAAACACAGGGACAGGCAGGAGGGCAGTGGATTTCTCTGAAAATCTTGAAACTGTTTAAGAACTGTTAATTGCTGCAATTGTAGCATACATTGTGACTGTGGAAAATGGACTTTTTTTGTTTGTAAATTGATGTCTTCTATCATGGTGGAGGTGTTAGTGAATGAGATTTAATACAGAAATGTTAGAGAGAGGAGTCCTTCATATCCTGGAAGAAAGTTTGTTGAGCACAGAGATCCAAGTGAAACAAATTGGGTTGATGATGTTGAGATACTCCACACTCCTAATCATCCCAGACCAAGTGAACTGGGGAAATGGTAAAACACTGAAATCACATCTGGCAGGAGGAGGATTCAGCTTCCTGTCTGGGCACCTATTCAGAAGAAATGAAACTTCAAACTTTGTCTAGCACCCAGATTTAGATTTCCCTTGGTTACCTTGAAACATAGATGTGAATGTCTTCAGTTTTTGGAAAGACTGTGGGCAGTCTCCTTTCAGAACTTATATTTTCCTTATTTCATTTCCATTTCAGAAAACAGGAATCCACAGAATCCTTCCATTAAATTAATCTCCAACCTGTTAGTTCCAGATCTTGTGTCGGTCCAGTCTTCTCATACATCCTGATCATTTTTATTCACATTAGTTCAGTTATAAACCTGATTATCTCATCGAATTTTATAGTTCAGTTAATGCCATTACCCGTATTCCTTCTGCTACATTTTCCCAGGATTATTGACGTTATACTGGGAAATATTTTGATTTATGCCTCTTTTGAGACTTGAAGCTTATTGTTTTGCCTGTTCTATATGGTTTACTAAATAGCTACAATTTCTTCCAATTTTGGTGAGAAATGTGTATCCATATTATTATTGTTTTGTCATTTCAGACGTCGGCAACTGCCATCAATAGAGGAGGCATGGAACCTCCCCATATCTGCAGAAATGTCATCACGACAACAGCAACAACAGCAGCAACAGAACCAAGCTGTTGCGCAGCAGAGGGGGCCAGGGACACCATTCCAGAAGGGATACACACAGGTTAATATGTTTATAACATCCCTATGTTTACAAAGTATGGGAACATGAAGTTAGTTTACACAAGCAAGCTGGTGATATGAAGTGACTGAAGTAATTAAGAAGTGGAGGTTATAATAATTGAAATAAGCTTGAGTTTCAGATATTACGGTAAGTAAATTGTTTAGTGATCTAGAACAGCATATCAGTATAGTTCAATGTTCAGTAAACTGCTCTTTGTTCCCAGAATGTTGATTTTCATCAGCAAAACCACAAGCTCTTGCTGTGAGCAGCCTACATATCATGGTATTAAAAATGTCTTGCTCCCAATTCTTCCTTCTCCTCCTACTCCTAATCTTTTCTTTTTTCTTTTTCTCATAACATTTGATGTATTTTTAAACTATTTGTTGTAAAATTTACTTTGATTTTGAAGTAGTGCAGCCCATACCAAATGGAAAATTTTAGATTTCTCTTCTTTACAGCCAGGACCACAACCTCAGTACAATGGTATAAATGGCCATCACCAAGTCTCTCCCCAGGGTCCTCCTCCACCCTATCCAGTGCAAACAAATGCTACTGGGACGAAGAGATTCAAGGTCATTATACTTTTGAAATGTTTTATTTTCTGTGCAGTATATTTAATAAATAAATTATACTGACATATACTAACTGCAAAAAAATTATAGTTTACTGAATTTGCTATCGCATACATCACTCATATAAACATTTTCTTGTGCCCTGTCTTCCTTTCATTTTATTTGATTAAAATATCCAGCTGGCATGCTGTATGTGCAAGGGAATAAGTGAAACTAGACTTCTACTGTTTATACATATATTCATTAACTGATCTATTTTGTTTCATAGAGTGGGGGAGATGTAGTTGAAAATAGCCCTCCTGGTGCAAGAGTGGCACCAGCAACCAACCAACAGAGAGCAGTGCCACCACCAACATTTATGAACCAACAGCAGCTACACATGCTCCAGTATTTGCAACAGAACATAGCGAACCTTAACCCACAACAACAGGTAATATGACACAGAAAAATATGGACTTTATGCAACTGATTTTTCTGTGACTGTGTATGTGTGTTTGCACCCATGCTTGTGTGTACGCTAGCATAAGCCTTTTTTTGTTCTTTCTTCATTAATTCTCTTCATTCTTATATATGCCTCTCCTCCTGCTATCACTTATGTGCTGCAATTAAAATTCATACAGTGTTCCAAAGATGATACATGTCCTTCTTTTGCAACTTTTAACTAAGTGTGTCATGAAATAGTTTAGAAATGTTAATTGACCTTTTACAAAAGTTTGTGTGTCACATTCTTTCTTTTTTTCTGACCCCAGTGTCAATTATATTTTCTGGAATGAGATTTTCACTCTGCAGCGGAGTGTGCGCTGATATGAAACTTCCTGGCAGATTAAAACTGTGTGCCCGACCGAGACTCGAACTCGGGACCTTTGCCTTTCGCGGGCAAGTGCTCTACCAACTGAGCTACCGAAGCACGACTCACGTCCGGTACTCACAGCTTTACTTCTGCCAGTACCTCGTCTCCTACCTTCCAAACTTTACAGAAGCTCTCCTGCGAACATGCAGAACTAGCACTCCTGAAAGAAAGGATATTGCGGAGACATGGCTTAGCCACAGCCTGGGGGATGTTTCCAGAAAGAGATTTTCACTCTGCAGCGGAGTGTGCGCTGATATGAAACTTCCTGGCAGATTAAAACTGTGTGCCCGACCGAGACTCGAACTCGGGACCTTTGCCTTTCGCGGGCAAGTGCTCTACCAACTGAGCTACCGAAGCACGACTCACGTCCGGTACTCACAGCTTTACTTCTGCCAGTACCTCGTCTCCTACCTTCCAAACTTTACAGAAGCTCTCCTGCTGTTGACTCTATTTTTACAATTTACTGAAGGGTAGGGAAAAAATTTTCTGAATAGATGCTGGCAAAAAATTGCTGCACAACCTAAATTTATTAATTGTATTTGTACAATTACATTATTTGAGTTTGCTTCAGTGAAATAATTCTTTTTAAAGAGCTTAAAGTTTGAGTTGTTCTCTTTCATTTAATGTTTCTTGAAGTTATTTGCTATGCGTCACACAGTGTCCCATTTATACTAATTGTAAAGAACATCTTTTTTTGGATGTGTGCTTATGATATAAGCGTATTGTTTGGAAATGATTTGTTTTGATAAAACACTCATTATTATAAATCTGTGTTGCAGGGAAAAATATTGTGCTATTAAATTGCATTTTAAAATGAATACTTCTGATAGTTTGTTCATTATATGGCTGTCAAAGTTTCGTTTCACTTGCACTGTTGCATTTAATATAAAAATAAAAAAAGAAAGGTTGTTGACAAACCAGGACTTTTTATTTAGGGTATGCTGCAGCAGTTGCAACACCAGTATCGATTAATGCAACAGCATCAGCTGAAGCTACAACAGCAGCAGCAGCAACAGCAACAGCAACAACAACAACAACAACAACAACAACAGCAGCAACAACAGCAGCAGCAGCAACAACAACAGCAGCAACAGCCACAAAGACCTGCAGGAATTACAAGGCAACCACAGCAGCCAGCACAGTATTCACCATACCAACAGAGTTCCGTTATTAAAACATACAGTATGCCACAGCAAACAGTAAGTTTGACAGAAATCATATGCATATAAAATTAGTTTTTTTGAGTTATTTTTATTCATGATATTTTAGCCTGCTTTTTTATTTTAAAAAAAATTGATATATTAACCATTTCACATTTAATTGAGTTTTCTTTTTGGTACTCGGAAACACTTCATACATTAGGCCTACACAAATTTTAATTTGAACTGTCTGTTCCACAATACTTTATTTTTACAGCAGGGTTCAGTAGCACCACAGACTGGTTTTACGGATGCTAGTATTGGGTATTCTGCTGCCACACCTAGCACACAGCAATCACCTGGAATGCCCTACAAAAGTGCAACAGTGGACCATCAGTTATCATATCAACAGAGAACTTCCTCCCAACTGCAGCATTATCCATATGGTACTCAGGCTAATTCTACAGGCTTCACACAGGTAAGATGAGCTTGCAGCTCTTACTTATACTTAGCCACATCTGCGCCCCACAAACTATTCTTCATTTAACCAAGTGATGTGTTACAGTGGTTAAGACATTAGACTCACCTTCAGGAGGAGTGAAGTTCAAATTCCCATCCACTGATCTTGATTTAGATTTTTCATGTTTTCCTTAAATCACTTAATGTGAATATCAGGGTCATTAATTCAAGTAGTGCATGTGCCGTTCAAGGTTTTGCTCTGTCTTCAATGCTGTCTTTATTGACAAGATGCAGAGCCCCAGTCATCTTTCCTTCTTTATGCTCCATTTAAGACTGATGATGTGATAATGCAATGGCAGCAAATTAATGGAATTATAAAACTTCTATGGCTGGTTTACAACTTTCAAGAAGTCAGTCATGTAGTTTGTTTTCAGTATATAGAATTTAATTAGTGTGTATTCAGAAAATATTGATTCATCATATGCATGTCCTTCATATTATCTTTTATATGCTATACATCGGATACCCTCATAAGTTATTATAACATTTTAGTGAACTTTGCTCTACACGCAAGTAGATACGAGTGATTCATTAAAGTTTCAAATTTTCTAAACTTGTTGCTCTCATCTCCAAGAAACAGGAATACTTTTATACAATTGAGTTTTAATTAAAACGATTTATCAGATAATGAACAAACAATGACAACTTTCTCTCAGTATAATGTTGCATAGGGGAGAAAAATACTCAGGAGGGAGTGTCACTGGTCCCACTTTAGGACACAGAAAAACAAAAGTCACATGCAAAAGGCAGGAATTGGAGGATATGTTTGCTTTCTTTAATGAAATATATGTACTTTTCCTGCCTTTTGTCTATGAATTTTGTGTTGTTAAGCCATTGATGATGTTTCCCTGAGTATAATTCAGGCTGACTGCATATTCTAACTGCCCAAACTCAGTGTATGAGATTGATATACATTACCTTGTTGAACATAATACGTAAAAAGTAATGCTGTCCACAATCGAAGGTTGATTTGAACACCACAGTGGTTTATTACTCATGGCGCTTTTGGAGGTGGTATACCCTTGCCTTCACTCAACCTTTGAACTGACATACTCAGCCAGTTAGAAGGGGACCAACATTTTTTTGCCATTTGGCTTCATTCACTTTTGAAATAATTAAAGTAATATGTCTGGAGATTATATGTGTTGGAACCATTACAATAGCTGTTACAATTCCATATCCCATCCAAATGTTAAGATATTGGTTGGACAACCATTATTGTAATAAATGGTACCTTGCACAGGCTATGATGTGGACTGCTGGTCTAGCCCATATGGATAAACGGTGTGCAAGAGGTAGTGCAGCAGTATATGCAGGTACATGGAAGAACTGTGCATCTGGGAAAGTACAGAAGAGGTACTGTCAGAAGGGAAACTTAGTATGGCAGCTTAATTAGTAAGAGCATTTCACATTAAAGATAAGGTTCCATTCTTGAGTCACATTCAGGAACACACTTTCAACCTCAAGAAGTTTCAAAAACTGTGCACACTCCACCAAAGAGTGAAAATTTCATTCTGGATTTCCTGAAATAATTCCATATTCATCGGATATTCCTGAAATGACAAAATGACAATGTTCTTGGGGGATGGAAGGGAAGTCAGTGAATGAAAATGGCAAGTAGTATGCTTGAAGGCACAGATTTTAGAAATGAGAAACAAGTAGGCTCTTGCATATCTAAATGAGAAACCAACAGCTTTGCAGTTCAGGCATTTACGTCTTGTATCACTTTATTCTCCCTCAGTTTGGTTACTTGCTTGTATTTTTGTTTTAACTCCAGAGAGCAGTCGTCAGAAAGGAAGCTTAGGGTGGACAGCTAAGTCCATAAAAGCACGCTACTGTGAGTCAGTTTGTTCTTGTATTCCACAAACGTAAGCTGCCCCCCTTATTTTCAGTAATTATTTTAATTCTTTGTTTGTTAAAGACTTAAATGAAAAATATGTACAAATTTTTTCATGTTGGTACCTTTTGTGTTAAGTGATTCAGCCTGAAAAGTTCCCTGACGAAGAAAATGCAGTGGTAGGCTTTTTAACCTTGAAATTTTATGCTTCTTCCATTATTAAAATGTTTTTCTGATTTTTATGTTACTGGTTTTATCTTCTTCAGATATCTTCAACTACAACACCTCATGCAACACCGCCAGCTCATTCAACTTTGGAGTCCAGTTCTTATCACCATACTTACCCAACATCAAATTCTCCTTCGAGCAAAGAACTTGCTGTGAGTGACCAAGAGCTACAGGCTTTACTTTCCCAGAAGGATATTGCAACATCACTAGCAGAAGATTTGTTGAAACATTTTGGGTCAGGTAGTGAAGATTTAGATGTGAAGGTGGAAGAGCCTATATCAACAAATCAAGTTGCCATTACATCAACATCAAATCAACAGAACTCCAATACTTTGAGCTCAGGACCATTTTCTCCCTCAAATTTGCCAGATGACAGCAGTGGCAATAATTCTACAGTAATAATGAACTCTGGTGCATCTACTGCTGGCGAAGCTGTGAATGTAAAACAGTCGATGTCTCCAGCAGTCAGTACTGCAAATAGTCCAAAACTTGAGCAGGCACCAACACCTTCGTCCAGTGCTTCTACTATAACATGCTCACCCAAACAAGAGATAAAAACAGAAGGAATATCCACTACTGTGAAAAGTGAATCTCAGAGCTTAATTACGACAAGAAGTACTTCACAAACTTCCCAGAACACCAATCGTGTTCCATCAGTATTACAGCAGGATTTGAAAGTAGAAGCTGCAGTTTTAGAATTTTCGAACTTATGTGAGCCCCAACCTGAAACAGAATACAGCATAGATATGGATGCCAAGTCTGTGATAGAGGCATGCAAGTAAGTATCTTAGTCCTGTATTTCCAGCATGATGGCTGTTCATATTTTCCACAACTGTCTGTTCTTTACTTCTGTTTTTTAGGGGCCGAGGGCTAAATGGTGTCTCAAACTGCAGCATTTTGTCAGACCGTGCTCCTCCACCGCAGCCTCCAGATCCACCTCAGCAGCGATTAACAAGAGAACAGCTGCTTCCTCCAACTCCCTCTGTGTACCTGGAAAACAAAAAGGATGCATTCAGCCCACAGCTACAAGAGTTCTGCCTCAAGCATCCAATTGCTGTTGTCAGAGGCCTAGCAGCAGCACTTAAATTAGGTATATCTTTAATAATGCTGTAGATGAATAGCAGAGATTCTGAATTTCATGTGTAAGTTTTACAGGGGCTATCCATAAGCTTTTAGGTATCACTTCAAAAAAATAAAGACATGTAATTAATTTTTTCTGTGTAAATGTCCACAGTTCTGATAAACACTGAAATTGGTGCATCACAGTACTATAGTGTGTTGTTATAGGAGTCAAAACAAAATGGTCCACCTCATTGGTAAGTGGAGTGCCTGTGCAGTAATTCATTTTCACAGCAGCGAAAAAGCTGTAGCTATGTTGGGGCCAATGTAGACACAACTGCAACATTTCTGTTGCTTTTGAAAGTGAATTATGTGTACAATACTCCTTTTTATCAACAGACCATGCCATTTTGCAACATACTATGGTGTGAGGTTTTTATAGTGTACCAGTGTTTAAAAACAAACAAAACTGAATTATCTAACTTTATTTTGCTGAGATGATTAAAATTTTAGGACCGGACATAAGATAGTCTATCTGTGATCTACTTTCAGTTTAAGAAATTGTAAATTTTATTTTTGTAATCATATCAGCAAATTAAATGATTTTTAATGCTGGATATTAATACAACCTGGCATTCAGTTTCTGTGAAGACATAGGTAACACTGTATGTTGTGATTACCTGGTACTGTGTACTGTGTGCTGTATTGGTGTTTAAATCCACATCCGTGCTTGAAAATGACAGGAATCCTGGGAATCCTGGTTCCCAGTATGGTGTATGTATAATCAACACAGCAATTACTTTCTATGGAGAAAGAAATTCATTAGCACTGTTGGTGTTCTTTGTGGAGTATATGAAGAAGTTGATTTAAACATGTCTTTCATGAGTAGCTGGTTTAAATCAGTGCAGTCTCTTCTGTACTTAACTATTTATATTTTCTTTAATTCACTTCATACAGGCATGTGAAAATTCTGCTGACTCTCAGCTTTCTTTGTCCCAAGAGAGATCATAAGGTTACATTCTTGGTTTGTCCTTTACGATTAGTTTGCCAGTAGCTGATGTAGTTCAAGGCACTTGGCCTTAAGAGCTCAAAAGCATGTGTGTAAATAAGGGGAGCAGTAGTCAATTACTCAACTGTCCAACTGTGACAAGAATATGATAGATGCAAATTACAGATTGAACTAGGCGCAAATGCATATTATTCCACCTCAACAGGAGGGAAAAAAATACGGATTCAGAGCTTCAAAATACAAAGTAATTTATAAGGACCATTTTAAACCTTCCTCAAGACAGTGTGTGGACCATGGTTAATTCTAATTAAGATACCTTTTCTTCTTCTTCTGCTTCATTAGGACCCTTCAAGATCACTTGTGGCTTTTTTTGCAAGTCTTCTTTCTTCTCAATACCTCTCCACTCTCTTGAAGCTTCTGTTTCTTTCTTCTTCTGTTAAGATAGCTTTGATTGGTGTCTGGCCGCCTGTGACCATCCACCAACCCTTTATACTTCTCCCTGTCCTGTACTACTGCCTGCAGACTCCTTTCTTTTATTCCTGCTGCCTTCCAGTCATCTCTCACTTCCTTCACCCATTTGTTTCCCATATGACATGTTGCATTCCATATCTTTTTAGTCAACCTCTCTTCATCCATCTTCATGATGTGCCCAACAAATTGTAACTTTCTCTTCTGTATCTTGCTCAATATGGATTCAATATTTTCATACAGTTCCTGTTGTGTTCTGTGTATCCAGATATACCCATGTTTTTTGGTGTCTTATATGTCACAAAATTTTCCACTCCTCCTCCTCCAACTGTATACAAGCTCTCTTGGCGAGTGTGATCGTTTCTGATCCATACAGAGCAGCATTTCTTACAGTTGCTGTGTAATGTCGCAATTTGGCATTCCGTGTCAGATTTTTCTTGTCATATGGTGTTTTCACCGCATTCAAAGCTTCTGCATAAGCTGTGCCCTGTCTACTGCACTACTGTTGTTCTGTATGTCACCCGTTATCTTCTCCCCCAAATAACAACTACTATCGACTTTCTCAACCACTTGGCCATCTATTTTCCAGTCGGACTCAGTGTTCAGTGTCTTAGTCTTTCATATATAGAATGGTTACAGATTATATTTAGTGATCAGTCTCTACTGTAGATAACATTTTAGCTAACTAGACATTTTTTTGTCCTTTAGACCTAGGCCTGTTCTCAACAAAGACACTTGTTGAGGCAAATCCAGACCATAGCGTTGAAGTTAGAACACAAATGCAGCAAACATCAGATGAAAACTGGGATCCACAGCAAGGCCGAAAAGTTTGGGCCTGTATTAGTCACAGATCACACACCACTATTGCCAAATATGCTCAGTATCAGGCATCGTCTTTCCAGGACAGCTTGAAGGTAAATTAGTTTCACATGATGCCTTTAATGAATAATACGCTATACAGATATATTTCACATTGGTGAGAACACTCATGCCAGTGTGAGGGCTTTTTTATTTTTTCAGGAAGAAGGTGAAAGAACAGCAGGAGCACACAACAGTAATCTGTCAGATTCGGACTCGAAAGATTCTACAGGAAATGTGCGTCGAAAGAAAGGAGGTGCATTTGGAGGTTCAGGTGGTGGGAAGTCGGGGCCCAAAATGTTAAGATTTGGTACTAATGTTGATCTCTCAGATGAACGAAAATGGAGACCTCAACTGCAGGAACTCATGAAATTACCAGCATTTGCTCGTGTTGTCTCTGCTGGAAATATGTTGTCCCATGTTGGTCATGTTATTCTTGGCATGAACACAGTACAACTGTACATGAAGGTACTATTATTTAGTTACAAAACTATTTTCAACAATTCAGAATCCTTCTGATATGCTGGAAAAATGTATGTATAACTTTTTCAGCTGTTGCAATTATGTTTGTTTTATTTTATTTTCATGCACGATAAGTCACACAGAGTTTGGAGCAGTGGATGATAATCTCCTTAGTTTTATTGTTGAAAGTGTCTGTGTATTATTTTTCGTGGTTTTCATATTTAAAGTGTTTTGTGCGTTGTAATCAGAGATGCAAATCTTACCAGCAGGAATATACATTTGTGGACTAGAAATATTAAGCTTTGAAAGTCCTATGCCACTGATAATGTCATTTACCTTAATTTTTTAAGTCATTATTATTTTTCTGTGAAAGCATAACCGTTTGGGATCGTATGGTAATGATAACACTGTTTAGCTTAATTTTTTATGTGGTTATTATTTTTCTGTGAAAATGTAACCATTTGGGGTGTTTCAGATTAAAATGTTAGTTTATGTGAATTCTTCACTGATATTGTCTATAAAGCATATATAAACAGTCTCTCATACTTTCGTGTGAGTCTAGTTAGTTGTCTTTCGTAAGAAATGTATTGCTCATTAAAGAGAGGTAATGATTTTGAAGCCTACCCCCAGTCTAAAAGATATCCTGCTCTTCTCTTATATTGTGCCTATCACGATTTCTTGCTATGTGAGTCATTGCTTGCTATATGGGTCATATCCCTGTGAAATAACCTAGTGCAGGACGATACCCAATGCACCCTCCCGCCTGTTACTGTTTCTGAGCTGTTCTGGTTTCGAACAGTGGTTGTTTCATAAAATTTCATTCTATACACATCAAAAAAAGTTTTGCTTCACCCCAGCTCTCAGAACTCCTGAAGATAGACATTGACTGTGGATATTGTATCACAGATACAATCCCTGTGACTGTTCATAGATGTCACTAAACCTGCCCAAAGATGTAAACAACCATGCGTGACAGAGGGTGTCCAACAGCCGATCAGTTCCAGTCAATCCACCAAGAAGGAGGTACATGGCTCGTGGTGTCTGTAGATCAGCCATGCCTAGATGGTCAATACCATGGTTCAATCGCGTCCGCATTGTTGCTTTGTGCCAGGAAGGGCTGTCAACAAGGGAAGTGTCTAGGCATCTCGGAATGAACCAAAGCGATGTTGTACAGACATGGAGGAGATACAGAGAGATAGGAACTGTTTATGACATGCCTCGCTCAGGCCACTCAAGGGCTACTACTGCAGTGGATGACCACTACCTACAGATTATGGCTCGGAGGAACCCTCACAGCGATGCCACCATGTTGATTAATGCTTTTTGTGCAGCCACCGGACGTCGTGTCACAACTCAAACTGTGCGCAATAAGCTGCATGATGTGCAACTTCACTCCTGACATCCATGGCAAGGTCCATCTTTGCTACCATGACACCATGCAGCGTGGTACAAATGGGCCCAACAGCATGCTGAATGGACTGTTCAGGATTGGCATCACATTCTTTTCACCAGTGGGTGTCACATATGCCTTCAACCAGACAATTGTCGGAGACATGTTTGGAGGCAACCCAGTCAGGCTGAATGCCTTAGACACACTGCCCAACGAGTGCAGCTAGGTGGAGGTTCCTGCTGTTTTGGGGTGGCATTATGTGGGGCCGATGTACACTGCTGGTGGTCATGGAAGGTGTTGTAACGGCTGTACAATATGTGAATGCCATCCTTCAACTGATGGTACAACTATGTCGGCAGCATATTGGCGAGGCATTCGTCTTCATGGATGAAGACATCATGCACATCTTGTGAATGACTTTCTTCAGGATAACGACATCGCTCGACTAGAGTGGCCAGCATGTTCTCCAGACATGAACCCTATCGAACCTGCCTGGGATAGATGAGAAAGGGCTGTTTATGGATGACGTGACCCACCAACCACTCTGAGGGATCTACGCCGAATTTGCCATTGAGGAGTGGGCAATCTGGACCAACAGTGCCTTGATGAACTTGTGGATAGTATGCCATGACGAATACAGGCATACATCAATGCAAGAGGACATGCTACTGGGTATTAGAGGTACTGGTGTGTACAGCAATCTGGACCACCACCTCTGAAGGTCTTGCTGTATGGTGGTACAACATGCAATATGTGGTTTTCATGAGCAATAAAAAGGGCGAAAATGATGTTTATGTTGCCCTCTATTCCAATTTTCTGTACAGTATCCAGAACTCTCGAAACCAAGATGATGCAAAACATTTTTTGATGAATGTATTTTATTTCTTGCTTTGTTTAACTACTTACTTACAGTTCCAGTTATACTCCTGATCTTAATTATCTGTATCGTTATTGTACTATGAGGGGTGTTCAATAAGTAATGCAACACATTTTGGTTGTGAAAGCAGGTTGGTTTTGTTCAGGATTCCAGTACACTGCATTAGTCTCCGGTCTTTTGGCTATAAAACCATATTTGTCAACTCTATCTTTGTTCGATGTGACTGCTTTATGCCACCTTATTGGGAGGGCCTATATGTCCACATGCTATCACTCTACTGCATCAACATCAGAGTCAATGTCTTGCTGCATCAGTAACCTCACCATTATCCATATACTGCTTCCTGCAGAGTGCATCATTCACTGGGCCAAATGGATGAAATCGGAAGGTGTGGGATCCTGGCTGTAGGGATTATAAGGAAGAACAGTTCATTGAAGTTTTGTGGGCTGCTCTTGGGTGTGCAGACTTGTGAAAGTCCTTGTGTTATGGAGAAGGAGGAGTTTCTTTGCATTTTTATGGTGGCTATCTTACTGAGGTCATTTCTTAAATTTCCTGAGGGTAACACAATACGCTTCGGAGTTGATCATTGCATCATTAGGGAAGATATCAAACAGAATTGGCATTTTGTTTTCAGTTCAAAGTGATGAACCTATGTTTCATCACCTCTGATGATGTTCGACAAAAAACCGTGGAGAAGCCCTCGGACGTTGGCGCGCCAGGTACATATAGTCTGCGCCCGCGAGCTCGGCTCCAGTTCACCACTGGCAGTGGAGGGTGAAGCTTTGACAATGCCAGCCACTCGTGTTGGCGAAACGTCAGAAAAATCATTAGATGAACGTCGGCCGAAGAACCCGAGACAAAAACCAATAGGCAGTTTGTCAACAAGTGACCACGAAAGCCTTAACAATTTTGTAAAATTTGTCATGCTCAGCCTCATAACATGTAAGCAATTCTGCACAGATGGTCCTTTGTTGCTCTTCGTGGTCTTCTGTTAGGCGGTGAGAAACCCAGGACGCACACCCCATTGAGTACTCCCAACAGGTATATGGGCATGTCAGCACTACCATCAGAGATGTCCAGTTGAGCAGTGAGGTGTTTGATTGTGATCCTTTGACCACGTGAAATGTGTGTGTCTGCACGTTCCAACATTGCAGAACTCACAGCTGTGTGTGGTCAGTTGGCATGGGGGAGATCGGATAGGTTTGCATGACCTTTTGGCAATGATGATAGACACTTTGATGATGACTCACCATACTTTTGTTGACTGCTAGGTCTTCACAGACATTGTGCAGTTTCCTCTGAATACCTGCATCACTCTGGTTTTCCGTCAAAAGAAACTCAGTGACAGCTCTCTGCTTAGAATTAGAACACACTTCCATTAAAGACTCCAATTTGAAGGCTACACATAACTCTTGTCACCTATTGAAACAAAATTGAAACAATAAGGGCTCAAGCAGGAATATTTCACAATGTACCACAACAAAATCTGCATTTTTCAACTGAGAGTGGCCAAGGAAAAAAGTGTGTTGCATTACTTATTGAATGCACTTTGTACTTGTAACTGATGTTGCATCCTTTTTGTGACTTCACCTACTCAAATGTGAGATTCAAATATTACTTTAATTATGTCAACCACATTAACATGCCTATGGCAGCTGCCCGCATCTCGTGGTCGTGCGGTAGCGTTCTCGCTTCCCACGCCCGGGTTCCCGGGTTCGATTCCCGGCGGGGTCAGGGATTTTCTCTGCCTCGTGGTGGCTGGGTGTTGTGTGATGTCCTTAGGTTAGTTGGGTTTAAGTAGTTCTAAGTTCTAGGGGACTGATGACCTAAGATGTTAAGTCCCATAGTGCTCAGAGCCATTTGAACCTATGGCAGCTGGCAAGTTTAATATGATATTTGAAATCTGTAATGTCAAACACTTGCTGTACAAGGAGATGTTGAGTAGTGAATAGATTAATAAATAAGAATAAGAATTTGAATTTTACTGGTCAACTTTTGAACTTGGTTCCTCCTTTATATTTAATCTTAATTGCAAAGTTGAACATTTTGTTCATGTGCTTAACCACTATTCAACACTTTCATTTGTGTAATCTCAAATCAGTAGTTTCTTAGAAATGCAAGTTCTGACTATAATATGTAGTTCATCATAGTACTTGCATTAAAGATTTTAGGTGGACACTTTGAAATATATGATGGGATGGATAGATGTTGGTGTGTTGGAATGCCTCAATTGTAAAGTGTCTACAATAAATTATAGAATGCTGTTTAATCTGTGGTGTTTAATTTCAGGTTCCTGGAAGCAGGACTCCGGGACACCAAGAGAATAACAACTTCTGCTCCATCAATATTAACATTGGCCCAGGTGACTGTGAATGGTTTGCTGTGCCTGATGCGTACTGGGGAGTTATTTACAATCTTTGTGAAAGGTAAGCTGTTCAGAAATTAAGCAGTTTACAGAAATTTCATTTGTAATCTAATTTTTGGTGAATAACACTATTGTTTTTTCCCTCTAGGAATAATATAAACTACCTTCATGGCTCCTGGTGGCCTTCTTTAGATGATTTATATGAGGAAAATATACCAGTCTATCGATTCATGCAGAGGCCAGGAGATTTAGTATGGGTCAATGCAGGTTAGTGCTATTTCGACAAAATCTTACACATTTCTTCCCCCCCCCCCCCCCCCCCCCTTTTTTTTTTTTTTTTTTTTTTTTTTTTTTTTTTTTTTTTTTTTTTTTTTTTCCCTCTACCTTTATCCCATCTCCCTCAAATAACTTTTCCCTACAAATGAATATATGTGTATTTAAATCTTGCTGCCACACACGGTATATAAGCCAGAGTACTGACTAATTATCATTCACTAAATCAATTATGAATGTGATTATAAATTCTCAAATCTGAGAACCAGTTATCCAAAGCAGCTGTGAGGCTATGCAACTATTATTTAAGATGGAGGGTGAGTCAGTTGTAATCCAGCATGTCCTGTACTTATAAAATATTGTCAAAGTGAAAGTAATGTGGTAGAAATAGATCCTGGTATAAAAAATTTAAAAAAAGTACTCCGTCTTCAGTCCACGAGTGGCCTACCGGGGCCATCCGACCGCCATGTCATCCTCCATGGAGGATGCGGATAGGAGGGACGTGGGGTCAGCACACTGCTCTCCCGGTCGTTATGATGGTATTCTTGACCGAAGCCACTACCAGTCGGTCGAGTAGCTCCTCAATTGGCATCACGAGGCTGAGTGCATCCCGAAAAATGGCAACAGCGCATGGCGGCCTGGATGGTCACCCATCCAAGTGCTGACCATGCCCAACAGCGCTTAACTTCGGTGATCTCGCGGGAACCGGAGTAACCACTGTGGCAAGGCCGTTGCTGATCCTGGTATCAACCTTGGACCAAATCTCAAATCTTTGGATACTGAACAACTAGCTACTCTTGGGTGTACTGTTTTCATGCCTCATGCACTCCATGCAAAGAAATAACAGCTGGCACCAGTGTCAGTGGAATAGTATGCACGACAAAATATAATGAGATGCCCCTTTTGTGTCAAAAAAACTGTTTGATTTTGTTCTATTGTAGCTAGAGATGGGTTGTGGAGCTTATGTGAAACTATGCCAAGGATATCTGGGGGGAAAAAATGAAAAAGCAAGTTATGTACAGTAGTTTGTTTGGTATGTGGTGCTACTGTTGAAGTCTAAGAAGGGCAGTTTAGAAGACAGGACTAATTGATTTAAACCACTCTGCTTTTTTGTCTTCTGGTTCAGCTCCTGAAAACTAAGAAATTTATAAAGATGCAAATTTGGCACACACTACAACTAGGATAATGAGGGACAAGTGATTTTGGAATAAAAGTGGTTATTGAACCATTTTGTCAGTTTTCAGGTTTTGAAGCTTACTATTTCAGTTGCTGGATTTGACAGGTCTGCCATTTTACAATTTATGTCACTGGCTGTGCAACATGGCATTGCACATTCAGAATTTTCAGTGTTGAGTGGCTTTATTCTTAATGCTGTCATCTTTCATCCCAAGAGTGATACCCACATTGATATGCATGATTGGAAATAGTTTCTACGTTTGTTCATAGCTTAATATATTAACATATGTGCCTTTACAGAAAAATGGTCATATGACCTTAAAATAATTGCATATTTTTACTCACATGTAACTGATTAGTGGTGGATTAGCTGGCAGACAAATGTTCCAGATTAGGTGATTGCCCTAGGTTTTGGTCTTTAGCTCTCCTTTTAGCCTAAGTGTGTGTGTGTGTGTGTGTGTGTGTGTGTGTGTGTGTGTGTGAATGCTGCCGTGGAAGTATGTGTCCCTTGAGAAATGGTTATTTCATGGGAAATAATGTTACACTGAATATATGCTGCTCAAATTGATTTGAAAAATTTCAAGTCCATTCTCTTTCTCACTAGAATAACTAAAAATAGTTAGCAATGCACAGGATAGTGCTATTCCCTCCAGGGGGTCCACAAACCTTTTGTGGATACGTGCGTGGCGAACATGGGACCCCTAGCTAGTGCAGCTCTCTTTCCTTTCCAGGCTGCATGCCTTTCCATGCTGCATACCTTTCCAGGCTGCATACCTTTCCAGGCTGCATACCTTTCCATGCTGCATACCTTTCCATGCTGCATACCTTTCCAGGCTGCATACCTTTCCAGGCTGCATACCTTTCCAGGCTGCATACCTTTCCAGGCTGCATACCTTTCCAGGCTGCATACCTTTCCAGGCTGCATACCTTTCCAGGCTGCATACCTTTCCAGGCTGCATACCTGTCCAGGCTGCATACCTTTCCAGGCTGCATACCTTTCCAGGCTGCATACCTTTCCAGGCTGCATACCTTTCCAGGCTGCATACCTTCCCTTTCCACAACCCTCCCTGTCCCGATTCTCCCCCTCCCCACCTCCACCCCCCACCCCTCACCCCACAGCCCCTTCCATTCCCCTTCTCCCTCTCTTTGGGAGTATGTTTTGTGCCTATGTCCGGAGATGGACACTTGTGACTGTAAGATGTGGTTTCTCTTCTTTTCTCTCTATACTGGAAAGTCTCTGTCCTCACTTTGTCCTTCTCTTTTCCTTGATTCTTCTCTTTACCTCCTCCTCCGCTGCGGCGTTTGAGACCTCTTCTCTTCTTTCCTTTTCTTTGTTCCCCCGTCTCCTTCTTTCCTCCCTGTGCGTGCCTGAAGACTGACCCACATGTAGCTGGTGACAGGGTAATGTGTAATTCCCTGCCCCGGGTAGACAAGTAGGGCACGTATGTACCCTCTGGTATAGGCCAGGCCCAGGGAGGGGTGATTACCTGAGCTGGTACCTTCCAAATGTGCCGATTGGTCCCTCCGTCCATTTTTCGGGAGGTGTGACCTGAGGTGTGGACAATCACTTAAGGCGGGGGTGCCCTCAGAGAGGCCCCCCACTAGGAAGAAGTGTGCCATCGGAGATGCCGGTAATCATTGGGGATACTTTCACAATGGTTTCCCCTACTTCTACAACTTCTGACCACAAGAGAAAGCTAGATGAGTCGCAGCCGTGGACAATTCTTCCATCGGTGCCAAAGTTCCTTGTTGTTTCTCGGTCTGACGAGGGCCAAGGCTTGTCCACAGTCAACCCTTTCATTATTCAGAAAGGTGTTGATGCAATTGCAGGTCCTGTAAAGGCTTGTTCCCGCTTACGAAATGGCACCTTGTTGTTACAAACAGTGTCCTCCACGCACATAAATTGTTTCGAACTACACTGCTACACACCTTCCATGTGCGGGTGGAAGCGCACTGTACTTTAAATTCATTGCACGGGATGGTTTATGCAAGGTCACTTGACGGATTATCCAATGAGAACATTCAAAATTACCTGCCTGACCAGGGTGTAACGGCTGTACATTGAGTCATGAAAAGGGTGATAAGGATTTGGTACTGACCCACACTCTATTCTTGATGTTTGACAGAGTTCAACTTCCATCGCATATTAAAGCAGAATATGAGATCATTTCAGTTTGACCTTACATCTCCAACCCTACATGTTGCTATCAGTGTCAGCAGTTTAATCAGCCAGTTGTGTTCCAATATGGCCAAATGTATTACATGTGGCAGGGATGCTCATGAGGGTGACTGTCCACCTCCACCCCTTGTTGCATCAAGTGAATGGGTGACCATGCTGCTTCCCCTAGAGGTTGTCCTATTTTTAAAGATAAACGAATTATTCAGGAAATCTGAGAGAAGGAAAAGGTGTCTACCTTTGCTGCTCATAAGTTATCTGCCAGTAGAAAGTCCACTGTGTTCCCAGCTGGTAAATATAGCACTGTCCTGACCTCTCCTCGACCTAATAAGGAGGTAGCCACGCAGACTGGCGATCTCACCTTTAGCGCCATGGTCGTCAGATCGGCCAGCCCTAAGATCGCCTATTCAACTTCCCCACTATCAACCACTCACTCTAAGGCTCAACCTTCACCGACTCCTACTAAATTACAGGCCTCAAAATCAAGTACCCAGACTTCCAAAAACAAGAGCCTACTCATGAAGATTTTTTACATACCCAAACCTCACAACCATCGACTCCTTTCTCATTTCAGCGTCCTGCTTCCAAGAAGGCTCATAAGAAACAAAGTTCCTCTCCTTCTCCATCACGGCATGTCTCTTCTACAGTGCCACCCAGCGGTAGCCATCCTCGGCCTTCTTCTGTGGCGCCAAGACGCACCGCTGGTGGCCGATCAACCAGCCGATCACTGGCAGCAGGAGCTGCCACCGAACAACCTATGGATTACGAACTTCTGTATTTTGTGGAGTGCCATTCCATGCCGTCAGCTGCTAGCTCTCAGTGCTCGTTGAGTTGACGGCAACTGTGGTGAGATTTTTCCCTTTTCTGTCCCCCCTATGTCAATTATCCATTGGAATATCTGCGGAATTCACTCCAATGGGGATGAATTGTCAATCCTCTTACGATCCTACTCCCCGGTCTTCTTTTGTCTTCAGGAAACAAAGTTCCATCCCCATGATCGCTTTGCCTTCCCTTATTTGCAATTAGTCTGGATTGGTCTCCCCTCTGTCGATGGCACTCCAGCACATGGGGGGACTTTACAATTCTTCTCCACGATACTATCCATCACCACCCAATCCCCTTAAACAGTTCCTTGCAAGCTGTTGCTGTATATCTTTCTCTTTCTGGATAAACCTTCTCTCTTTGTACCATACACCACATTCCGTCGTCCACACCAATGGCAAGAGCCAATCTCCTTCATCAGCTCCCACCCCCTCATTTGCTGGTTGGGGACTTCAATGCTCACCATCCGCTTTGGGGATCTCCGCATCCTTGTCAAAGAGGCTCCCTATTGATTGTCCTCTTCCACAAAGTGGATCTTGTTTGCCTCAACACTGGGGAACCTACATTTTTGTCTACCTCCATGTCAACCTCCTCTCATTTGGACCTTTTGGTCGGTACTGTTCGGCCAGTTCGGTGCTTCGAATTGCTCACTCTTGCTGATACACACTCGAGTGACCATTTTCCATGTGCCCTTCAATTACAGCCCCATCTATGTGCCCAAGACACTGGAAGTTTTCCCTAGCCAATTAGACACTTTTCTCCTCTCTAGCAACATTTGATGACCATCAATTTCCTAGCACTGACGATCAGCTCACTTATGTTACAGAAGTTATTTTTACAGATGCGGAATAGTTGAACACCTCGTACCTCCCCTCTGCCCCCTCCCCCCCCCCCCTCCCCCCCCACCCCCTCCAGTTCCGTGGTGGAACGAGACATGCTGTGACTCAATACACGAGCTGAGACATGCTCTTCGTGTTTTCTGCCACCATCCTATGTTGGCCAACTGTATCCGCCATAAGCAGCTACGTGCCTGATGCTGTTGCATCATCCGCGATGGCAAGAAGGCAAGCTGGGACTTTCTTACCAGCTCCTTTAATACCTTCACTCTCTCACCTGTAGTTTGGAGTTGAATTCAATGGTTATCTGGCACGTCTAGTTTCTCCCCGATCTCTGGCCTAACTGTTGCGCAGGATACCTTAGTGGACCCAGTCGCAATTTCTAAATCGTTGGGTGAACACTTTGCTGAGATTTTGAGCTCTTCAAATTACCCGCAAGCCTTTCTAACGAAGAAACAACCAGCAGGAGGGTGCTATCTTGCTTTCTCCTCTCAAAATTGCGAAAGCTATAATACTATTTTTTCTATGAGGAAACTCCAACATGCACTCTCTTCCTCTCGCTCTTCCGCCCCGGGACTGATGGCATCCATGTCCAAATGTTGCTGCATTTATCATACTATATTCTGCATTACCTCCTTCGCCTTTATAATTGAAGATGGACTGACAGTACCTTTCCCGGTAGATGGCAGGAAGCTATCGTCATTCTTCTTCCAAAACCTGGAAAGGACAAACATTTCCCCTTTAGCTATCACCCCATCTCTCTCGTGAGTAGTGTATGTAAGGTTTTGGAGTGATGGTAATTTGCCGTTTGGGCTGGTGGCTGGAGTCCTGAAACCTTTTAACACCTGCCCAATGCGGTTTCCGAAAGCATCGTTTTACAGTTGATCATCTAGTTGCTCTCTCCACTCATATCATGAACAATTTTCTCAGGAAACTCCAAACGGTAGCTATATTTTTTGATCTGGAGAGGGCATACGATACCTGTTGGAGGATAGGCATCCTCTGCACACTGTTCTCTTAGGGCTTTTGAGGTCAGCTACCCCTTTCCACTCATGAATTTATGACAGAGTGCACATTTAAGGTGCAAGTGAACACAACTCTTTCCCGTACTTTCTCCCAAGAAAACAGGCTGCCCCAGGGCTCCATGTTAAGTTTTGTACTGTTTGCCGTTGCCATGAATCCAATTATGGATTGTCTCCTTCCCGATGTTTCAGGCTCCCTCATTGTCAATGATGATTTTACAATCTACCACAGCTCTCAATGGACCGCCCCCCCGTGTTCTGAGTGGTACCTCCTGGGGAGCTGACAGAGTGGTCCTCCTCGGCTTACATTGCACCTTAGTGCGCTCGAAATTGGAAGCATAGTTTACTCCTCTGATGGCCGTCTATTCTTCGACGTCTCAACTCTGTCCACCACCATGGATTGTGTTTAGTATCTGGAGCTTTTTACACCAGCCCTGTGGAGAGCCTTTGTGCTGAGAGCACTGAACCTCCACTGTCTGATTTGTGAGCTGTCCTTCTGAGTCATTACACAAGTCATCTGTCTTCCATGCCTGCTCATCTGACCCACGCTCTTCCCCCCTCCCCCCCCCCTGCCCCCCCCCCCCCCCCCCCCCCCCCCCCCCCGATGCCTTCTTGGATTTAGGGTATGCAGGCAGACCTTCCTCTCTACTATCACTGGGAGTCTGCTTCTGTCTACTGCTACATTCCCTTTCCTTCCAATTTCCTAAAACTTTCTTGACAAATGGGGGTACGGTGCCACCTTGGTTTTGCCACTGGACCTGCCTTCTCCATGACCTTTGCCAGCATCGCGAGGATAGTACCCCCCCCCCCCCCCCTCCCCACAAATGGTTTATTGTCCGGCATCGGCATTTGCTGCTCTGTGTGCACCAATGGAGGATGCCACATTTATTTACACTGATGGCTCAAAGACCACATTTGGTATTGGTAGTGCCTATATTGTTGGCGACACCCCTTATTAAATTTCGGCTTCCCGACCAACGTTTGGTTTTTACTACAGAGCTTTATGCTGTTCTCCAGGCTGTTCAATATATCTGTCGCCATTAGCAAATAGAGTATATTATATGCCCATATTCACTCAGCTCTCTTCTCAACCTCCAAGCTCTTTATCCCATCTACCCTCTCATCCACCAGATTCAAGACTGCCTCCACATGCTCCACTTGGGTGACGTCTCTGTGGCATTCCTCTGGATCCCGGGGCATGTTGGTATCTGCGGAAATGAGGCGGCCTATGTAGCGGCAAAAACTGCAGTCTCTCTTCCTCGGCCCACTGTTTGCATGGTTCCCTTTGCTGATCTACAGACCGTTTTGTGTCGTCGTGTTGCTCTTTTATGGCACACACGTTGTTCTGCACTTCCTAATAATAAATTATGGGTCATAAAACTTCTTCCCTGTGCTTGGACCTCTTCCTCCCAGCCTTGTCATCGGGAGGAGGTAATTTTAACTAGACTCTGGGTAGGGCTTTTTAGCCACCGACATCTTTTAAGTGGCGATCCTCCTCCACTTTTGCCCCATTGCTCTCAACCGTGAACAGTGAGACACCTTTTCCTTCAGTGCCCCTATTTTAATCTGGTATGTGTCCATTTACAGCTGTTGCCTGATATATCTTCCCTTTTAGAAGATGTCCAAGATTTCCTTCTTTTTTTAGTTTCCCTCCTTTTTGAGTTTCACTCCAATTGCTGCTGATTTAAAATTTGGTTTTTTACCCTTCACTAAGCCACAGAATGGGCACTTATGACCATAACAGTTTTGCGCCCTAAAACCATAAAAAAGAAAGGCTAGTGCTTGAAGATGGATACAAACTATTCCCTGAAAGTCTACTTAGAAAGTTTGTAGAACTAACTTTAAGTTGTGAACCTATGTGCACAGTGAACCCCTATGCATCACTCACATAGGGATCATGAAAAGAAGATCAACTAATGACACCATGTTACACAATCATTCTTCTATTCTTTATATGTGAATGGAATGGGCAAAAGCCATAAAAACTTGTACAATGGGAAGTACTTTCTGCCATGCACCTCACAATGATTTACAGAGTATGGATGTACATGGCAATGTGAGTCACAAGATGCCAGCATGTTTGTCTGAATAACATTAGGTCACTTACATATTTTGATGTAACATCTGTTAAATGTTACGGTGTGGTAAAGGATGTGGTCAACACCACCATCACCACCAGCATCGCCAAAAAATTTACGACATTAATAATGTTTGTGCGTCTTTTACAAATGTCTCTGGGGATCTGTTTCTCTCAAATATGTGGAGCTCTTTCCCTGTTCCAGTTATCTCTGGTTTATAATTGAAGGAATTCTTTTCATATGGCTATACCACTCCAGTCTTTCGAGCTTTGTCATATCAGTGGGGCTCAATCCCAAACAAAGCTGCTGTCATGTTTATTTATTTATTTACATGTCAAGTTCCATAGGACCAAATTGAGGGCCAAATGTCCAAGGTCATGGGACGTGTCAGTACATGAAATTACAACATAATAGTAATAACAGATAAAAATAAAGTGTTTATGAACCCAATAATAGTCAGTCCATAAGTCTAAGTAAACACAATCAACAATACAACAAGAATCAGCTTAATTTTTCAAGAGACTCCTCGACAGAATAGAAGGACAGACCCATGAGGAAACTTTTCAGTTTCGGTTTGAAAGTGTGTAGACTACTGCTAAGATTTTTAAATTCGAGTGGTAGCTTATTGAAAATGGATGCAGCAGTATACTGAACACCTTTCTGCACAAGAGTTAGGGAAGTCCAATCCAAATGCAGGTTTGATTTCTGCTAAGTATTAACTGAGTTAAAGTTGCTTATTCCTGGGAATAAGCTAACATTGTTAGCAAGAAATGACAGTAAGGAGTATATATATATTGAGAGGTCAGTGTCAAAATACCCAGACTCTTGAACAGGGGTCGACAAGAGGTTTGTGAATGTACACCACTTATTGCCTGAACCACCCATTATATCCTTTTAGAATGGGAAGAGTTACCCCAAAATATAATACCATATGACATAAGCAAATGAAAATAAGCAAAGTAGATTAATTTTTGTGTCAAATGATCACTCACTTGAGATACCATTCGAATAGTAAAAATGGTAGCATTAAACTTTGAATAAACTCCTGAGTGTGGAGTTTCCACAACAGTTTACTATCTATCTGAGCACATAGAAATTCGAACTGTTCAGTTTCACTAATCATATGCCAATTCTGTGAAATTAAAACGTCAGGTTTTGTTTAATTGTGTGTTAGAAACTGTAAAAACTGACTCTTACTGTGATTTAGCATTAGTTTATTTTCTACAAGCCACAAACTTGGGTCATGTACTGCACTATTTGAAACCGTGCCAATGTTTCACTTAACATCCATTACTACTAAGCTAGTGTCATCAGCAAACAGAAATATTTTAGTTACCCATAATACTAGAGGCCATATCATTTATATAAATAAGGAGCAGGAGTGGCCCCAACACTGATCCCTGGTGCACCCCCCCCCTCCCCCCCACATGACCGTACCCCCAATCAGGCCCCACATCACAATCATTCTCAGTAAGAGGTGAACCAATTATGAGCTGCTCCCAGCTGTTCCCCGTATTCTGTAATGGTCCACCTTCTGGAGCAATATTTTGTGATCAACACAATCAAATACCTTAGTTAAATCAAAAAATATGCCTAGCGTTCAAACAGTTGTTAGACAACTTCTAAAGCAGAACTGTACTTTGCATAGCAAAACGTGTGATACAAAATGATAAATTATCCTTACATACACAGCCTTTTCAATTACTTCAGCAAACACTGATGGCATAGAAATAGGTCTAAAATTGTCTACATTATCTCTTTCTCCCTTTTTATAAAGCGGCTTTACTACTGAGTACTTTAATTGTTCAGGAAACTGACCATTCGTAAAGGAAAAATTACAAATATGGCTAAATACGTATATGTGCAGCACAGTGCTTTAATATTCTCCTAGGCACTCCACCACATCCATGAGAGTCCTTAGGCTTCAGTGATTTAATTATTGACTCAATCTCCCTCTTGTCTGTATCACAGAGGAGTATTTCAGACATCAATCTCGGAAAGGCTATTGCCAAGAAAGTTGTATGAGTCTCTGTGGAAACTAAATTTTTATTTAATTCACCAGCAATGCTCAGAAAATGATTGTTAGATACTGTACTTATGTCTGATTTATTAGTGACAGAAATATTTTTACTACGAACTGACTTTATATCGTTGACCTTGCGATGATGACCAGACACTTCCTTCGCAACTAAGCATATTGTTTTAATTTTTTCCTGTGAATTAGCTATTCTATTTGCATGCCACATACTCATTGCCTACCTAATAACATTTTTAAGCACCATACAATACTATTTGTAATGGGCTACTGTAGCTTGATTGTGACTACTTCTAACATTTTGATATAATTCCCGCTTTGTTCTACGTGATATCCTTATCCCTATAGTCAGCCACCTGGGCTGCCTATTACTGCTAGTGCCCCATTTTGAAGTTCTAATGGAAAGCAACTCTCAAAGAGCATGAGAAATGTGTTAAGGAAAGCATTATATTTATCATCTATGTGATCGGCACTATAAACATCCTGCCACTCTTGTTTCTTGACAAGGCTTAAAAAACTCTCTATTGCTGTTGGATTATCTTTCCTACATAGTTTGTAATTATATGTGACATTTGTTTGAGTACAAAAGCTTTTTAGTGTCAAAATCTGTACATCATGGTCTGAGGCCATTCACCCTTTTACTAACAGAATGCCCATCTAGTAATGAAGAATGAATAAAAATATTGTCTATGGCTGTGCTACTGTTGCCTTGCACCCTAGTTGGAAAAAAAACACAGTTTGCATCAGATCATATGAATTTAGGAGATTTACCAACATCCTTTTTCTTGCACCATCATATACAAAATTTATATTGAAGTCACCACATAAAGCTAATTTCTGGTACTTCCTAAAAAGTGAATCAAGAACCCTCTCTAGCTTAAGCAGAAATGATCTGAAGTCAGGGTGAGGGAACTGATAAACAACAACAATTAGAAGTTTAGTTTCACTAAATTCAACTGCCCCTTCACAACATTTAAATATCTGTTCAGTGCAATGCCATGATACATCTATGGACTCACATGGAATACTGTTTTTACGTATGTAGTCACTCCCCCACCACTCAAGGAACTCCTTGAAAAACACCCAGCTAATCTGTATCCTGGTAAAGGAAGCCTCTGAATTGTCAAGTTATCTTTTTTTATGTTACGTTTCCTGGTCATTAAATGATAGAAACATTTCAGATGCTGGCTGGTGCAGTCACTTTTGCCATTTACAACTAATTTATGAAAACTGTGACAAGATGTGTTTTGTAAAGTGCGATCTTTGAAGTCAATGCTAAAGTTCAGTCCCACAAACATACAGGGGTTGTAATTCTGAAGTCATGCCTGAAAGAGTAATAACAAGGTCATTGGATAGGCTGTGGACCTTATTTTTTGCATCACCATTGAGATGACCATAAAATCCATCAAGGCAAAGCATTGGTGTTAGCTTGGAAATTCCAGCTGGACAGAGTTCCCATACATTGAGGAACCAGTCCAGCATTTAAGTTTGAGTCATCCATCTCTTCTCATGATTTCAAATCATAACAACAGGGGGCAGTCTTTCATTTTTATGGGTCTTGGGGCTTGTTTTCCACTTGAAGATTAAGACAGAGGAAGTTTGTGACCATTTGCTGTGATTCCCAGTACTACAGATATGCTCGTTTTTCACACCCTGGTGTGTTGATGGTAGCTTTTATTGTCCCCATCTCATCAGTTGTATAGTTACATGGCATATGAAATGAAACTGACATTTCATCAGTGTGTTGCCCATTTGGCCAATAGAAAAATTCTTCCCTTTGTGAAATGTGATGATATACCATCAACATTCTTTAAGTTTTTTCTCAAAATCCTGTGGAAGTTTTTGGAATACTGTTTTACTTATGTTGTAGAAATAAGCCACCCTGTTTCATGAAACAGTCAATCCCTCCATGGCTAGCCTTAAACTCTTGCCTTGGTATCTTAAGAACTGCAGATACTTCTTTTACTTTGTTTTGTATGGTGTCACTAGTCATAGGCTGCTCATTCTTCCTCCTTTCATGGACAAATTTGAAAAATTTAACAACATTGGGCTGTCTTCCTTTGTGAAGGCCAATGTAGTTCTTTCTAGTAGTGGTAGTTGCAAATAATCCCAATTTCTGTTTCTTCCATAAGCAAACGTTACTCTCATCTACAACGCTTGAGAGTAGCATCATAAAATGTTCTCTGTTTGCCTTCCATTTTGTTACTACCTAATGCAAACACACTACACAGTAATAGGACAACAATAATGTAATGAAGTTGAGAATTACAACTAGCTCCTTACCACTCCATCCCAATGTACTGCAATCTCTTCTATAAGTATCCATCTTTTGATTTGCAGCTCCTTGTATTGGCCGTGTTTGCAGTTAAAAATTTTTTGGGATTCGAGATCCACCAGTTACGCAAAACACCGTTTTTCTAAGTACTCAAACGTGTTTCGGCACCACTGTGCCATGTTCAGTGGTGCCGAAACATGTACTTTTTTATTTGTAAAGTTCCTTTAATGTGTTAAACAGTGTGCCCTTGCAGAGTGTAGTGTGTTCATTTAAGACCTGTTTTTCTTCCACTATTGCCTTATGTATATGGAAGTTTTTCTCAATGGTCAGTTTGCTGTATAGGATGTGGCTGGGTTTTAGTATTCTTAAGTCTGTTTCTATTGTGGTTGGGTGGTGGTTGTTGGCTATAAGGTGGTCAGCAAATGTGCTATGGGAGCTGTTGTTTTTTAAAGCTCTGAGATGTTCCGAATATTTTGTTTTGAAGTTTCTGCATGTTTGTCCTATGTATATCTTATATAAGATTAATGGAGAGAATTCAAGTTGCCTCACCATCAGTTTCTTGTGTTCAGCTTTCATTCTGATCTCCTCAATATTCCAAGGACTGATTTTTGTGGCATGTAATAAGGACAGATAATGATGCTTCTCAATAAATAACAATTCATTAATAATCTTTTGGTACTAGGCACTCAATGTACTAGAGACTCTACTAGATCACATTTCTACTCTATCCACAATGCCATTGGAGTTATACTTATCTATAAAGTTAATCAGACACAATAAAACACACAGCACATGGAGCACATATCAAAGCTACACAGTAGTGTCTTTAAAAACAAATTTAATTACAGGTGTAGTCACTTCTCGCACTCAAGGGCAATATCAATTGGGTCATAAATGTTATATGACAACTGGACCAGAAGGCATGCATCATGACACAATATAATACCTTCAGCTAGCAAATATTCCATTTCGTTAAACATCTGACTCAGTTTCTGTCACTTGTGGGAACCACTGCTATGTCTCTAACAACAATTTTGATTTTTTGACTGTATCAACTGTTACGAGTTGGTTCCTTACTTCCATGATTGCCTGTTAAGTATACAAATAAAATATCATTGTTGTCACTCTGAAATTGCGGCTTACACCTTTTCTTCATTTGAATTTGTGTACAATTCTATCAATGCCTGATTAGTCTGATTTGTGTAAAGAGAATTGGCTACGTTTCTATGCCTGAATTTGATGAAACTACACTTTCTAAGAATGGAATTATTTTATTCCATTCAGCAGAATCAAAAGCCTTCTTTAAATTTATGAGTGCAATGTAATGTATGTTTTCTTGTTTTTCTGAAATATGGTCTCTTATTGTTAACCGTAGTACCAGCAACACTTGTAAAATGAAAATGGTCCTATTCGAATCTACTTTCAGTTTTCTCTTCCATTCTGTGATAAAATAATCTTTTGAGTATTCCTGAGACATTTGGCAGAAGACAAATTCTGCAATAATTTTACATCTATCTGTTCTTCTTTTTTGGATGTGAGCTAAATACATTGTACAGTTATTGCTCCACTCTTTGACCTGATGTCTGTAGGAGTTCCACTGATATTTCCTGATTTGCTGCTTCCAGATTGTACAAAGATTTTTGAAATACAGATACAGGAATTAAGTCTTTTCAAAAATCTTCTTGCACTGTATCCTCATTCTCAGCCAGAGTAATTTCTTCTGGCCAGTTATTTTCTGCCTTCATTACCTTTTTACCTTCTTTCATCTCTATATAATTTTGCTTCTTCTTTCTCTAAAATGACTGTTTATCTAATTTCTTAGTTTATTGTATATATTTATGCCTGTAAGTTTGCAATTCATTAAATTAGTAATATCCTATTTCCTGTTCTGAAGTGTTGCATATCCTGTTCAGGGGTACCTATAACACCACACTGATACCACTTTGTGTAGGAGTGCAGGGTAACATTCGTGCTCAATGCAAAATGAATTATTACTGTAGTGTTTTTCAGTACTTGATGCTGTTCCATTCTTTGACATCTGGAAGCAGCTGAAAGAGTCTCATGTAGATTTCCAAAATGCATGATATATTCCACTGTTGTTTTAATAAAATGTGTGTTCCCAAATAGTCACATAAAAATTGAGAATGGAGTCCAATGTGATATATAATGTGGGAAGAAAATAGTAGATATAAGAAAATGAAAACTGACGTTCTTGGGCTTTCTCTATTTAATGAGGTTTCAGGGAACTGGATTTTTCAACATTGTGTGGTATTTTAACACATGCAGCCACAACGCTGTGGTACTTAATTATTCATTAAAATGTTTAATTAATGCAGTAGCAGAAGTTACACACTTTTTTCTTCTTGCTTGTAAAGCACAACATAAAATTGTTCGTGTACATTAAAGATATCCTTGAAATTTCTCTTCGGTGACTGTTGTTTTAGTTTATTTAATTTTTTTCAGGTTGTGTTCATTGGGTTCAGGCTGTTGGATGGTGCAACAACATTGCATGGAATGTTGGCCCACTGACTGCAAGGCAGTATCAGTTGGCTATAGAACGCTATGAGTGGAATAAACTTCAAAGTTTCAAAAGTATTGTTCCAATGGTCCATCTTTCTTGGAACCTCGCACGCAATATTAAGGTTTCTGATCCTAAACTTTTTGAGTTGATCAAGTAAGTATTTACATGTATATATGTGTTGAGGATAACACATCAATTTATACATAAAACTTACTAGTCACATAGAAGATTTAATCTTATGTCTTTCATATTCTAACCAGTGAAATGTGTGCTTGGAAAGGCAGTGTGCTCACTGAAACTACTCTTGTATTTCTTTCCCTGGTTTAACCATAATATGAAATGTAAAAACATTGATGTCTGTTAGTAATTTTCCATTTGTCATGAGTAAAAGAATAGCTTATATAGTCTGTCGGTAAACTGAAGAGTGAGTGAGCAAGTCCCCACTCTGTCAACCCAGCTACGTCACAAGGCGCTCCTATAGGCTATTTCACAACGTAATACCGACCCAGCTGTGGCGCGCACTTTAAATCTGTGACGGCGCTATGTACAGATATGTCGTGGCTGCATTTATTTTTAGACAAATGTGTTAAGACCATAAGGAATACAAAAAACTATAGCTTCTTTCAAAACGCAACATTATAGAGTAAATAATATTAACATACAAACAGAAGTCGGGATTCTACTGCAAACATAGGACCGAATGGCTGTTCATGTGAATGTATGTTCCTCTATTACTATTCCTAAAACGAACCCCATATAATGCAATCAATATGTAGAATTTAAGGCTTGTTCCTACTTTGTGTTTCTACTAAAAGGTAGAAGTTTTCTTTGGAGGACTGCATTGAAACGTAGCGAGGTGGTGCAGTGGCCAGCACAGTGGACTCGTATTCAGGAGGACGACTGTTCAATCCCGCGTCCGGCCATCCTGATTTAGGTCGTCCGTGATTTCCCTAAATTGCTCCAGGAAAATGCTGGGATGGTTCCTGTGAAAAGTCACGGCCAATTTCCTTCCCCATCCTTCCCTAATCCGATGAGACCGATGACCTCGCTATCTGGTCTCCTCCCCCAAACAACCCAACCCCAACCTAACTGCATTGAAACTTAACAATTCTTGCAACACGAAGAGTGTTTAAAAAGTAAGCAGAAATTTATAATTTTGTGTGTTGTATTAGTCCGATTGGCACTACTTTTTTATCACTGTCTTCGAAAACATGTCTCAAAAGTATGTGTACAATGTTATGCGTATTGGGTACTTACTCTGTTGTCAGCTGTCAAAAAGATTGCATGTGTTGTGGTAGCATCAACGAATATTTGTTTTGTATAAAAATAGATAAGAGAACCTGCATTAAATTTTGTTATAGGAATGGAATAAAGTGTATGAAACTTTTAGAAATATTAAATATTGCTTGTGGTGAACCTGTTACGAGTAAACCAAGAGCATACAAGTGGTACAAAAATTTCAACGTAGGCCTTAAAGAACAGTGGTTTTACAAGCATGGATGAGATTAAAAATGCACAGTTAAGAGACCTATAAACTATCCCAAAGAAACAGTTTGTAAAGTGTTTCGGGAATTGGAGAAAGCACTGGCATAAGTGTACAGTATGTGATGAGTAATATTTTGAAGAGGATAACATTACTGTACATTAACAAATAAAGCTCTCACCAAAAAATAAAAATTAATATGTGAACGCACCTCGTAGGTCAAGCTTTTTGCTTAGAAGTCCAGAATCGGTGTACATGTTTCGAAGAAAATTTCAGCAATGTTTGAAATAGCTATTGGGCACATGTTTTAAGCAATTTGTCTGAGAATCAGGTGAATAGTGACCGAGATAGAGATTTAGTGTTCCATAAGCATAAAAGGTTTTACATGATTTTGAAACTGTCTTATAACGATGGGTTTTCTCCCAAAATTATTAGTTTTCCTTCGTGGCGATTCCAGTAAACCATGCAGCTTATTTTCACGTTCCTTCCTTATGCGTGCTATTGCACGAGGCTTACGTTAGCATAAATAGCCGCCCTTTGGTTGGGACTGGTACTATTATTATAGTTATAGTTCTTTTTGGGTCGCCCCTTTAATACACACTGTAATAGCGTTAGAGATGACTGAACACTCGTTACTCTGCAAATACCTCCTCTTCTTCATATTCTACACATTTTCTTGCAATGCTATACCATTATCCATCTCCTCCAGCTATCAAAGCATAGCAGTAAGTATACAAAGTTAACTGACTGACAATGGGCAACTAAGATCCCATGAACAGAAACGACGTATATCACCCCATGCCGATCTACACCGCTAGACAGGTAACGGCCAACAGATTTTGGGTGCCCCTGTATGCCGGTGGCAGTGTTCTTCCGGGAAAGGCCACTTCCCCCACCAAAAGCGTTGCTCGCTCTTCAGTTTACAGACAGACTATACTGTTCTGCTCCAAAGCACAATGCTGACAGAAGCATCTGACATACCCTTTGTGTGATCAGGCTGTAACATTCATGCACTTTTAGGCTTTGCCAGAGGAAGACTAGTTTCTGTAAATTTTGGATTCGTTGATTAGTTAGGTAGTTAGTTAGGTACATGTTCCATGGATCATTTGTATGATTAATCATAATAATGTGGAGTGAGTCACTTTACATTTTCATTACACATTCATGTGATTTATCTTTCCCTGTTTTAATTAATTTTTTATGGGACAGGCCTACTGGAAAAATTTTGTTATTTTAGTAAACTCGTTGAGCTTAATGATGTCTGTCCATTTATTAAACAGTGGAAAAATCTGGGATGGTATTACGATATGAATTAAGAGTAGATTGCTAGTCACTGCATAGTGGAAGCACTTCGTTGTGGATAGCCACATTTAAAAGTAGATTTCTGAATATGTAGCTATTGGACAAAGTCCTTCATCAGATATAAAAACAAACAAAAACATACACACACACACACTCCACCGTGCAAAGGATTTTGTGTGGCAGCTAAACATCCAATTGTCTACTTTTAAAATAGCTTTTCACTGCTCGTTGCTGCCTCTTTCTGGTGAGTAGGAGTCTTTCCTAATTCACATTTTCTGTCCATTTGTTGTTACTAGTTGGCACCTCTCTCACACTTCACTGCTATGTCCTGTATGTTAGGCTTTGCTTGCACCCTGATCTGTTATTCAGCATCTAACTTTATTACACCTTTTCTCTTTTTCACCACATTCAGAGTTCTCCTCTACCATTTTTGGTGATGTCCATTTCTGTTATTTATTATTATTTAATTTTCTGGCACTTGACTTAATGCCATTTGAATTCTTGCTTCCCATTACAGATTTGTTAAGTCTGAATTACAATCTCTTAATTTAGTATACTTTTTTAATGTTTTTTGTTCCTGAACAAACCTGTCTTGTAACTCAGTATGTCTTTGGAGATGATAGGATGGAGATGTTATGCAGGAGGGTGACCAAAAATCTGTCTAGCCATAGCACTCATTTAAATGACTTTTCTCTTTATCCAAGCCAAGGACTTGACTTTATTTACGACTGCTTAAAAAAGTATTAATTGAACTTCATGTTATTGTATACAGAATAGGTTTTCAGATATGTGAGTGGCTCAAATGATTTCCTAAGTAATAGAAACCAGTTTGTTATTCTCAAAGATGGTTAGAGTTGATTAGGTTCAAGGGTATCATCAGGAGTGCTACAGAGAAATGTGATAGGACCACTCTTGTTTGGATGGTTTAGATAGAAATATTATTTGTTGTGAAGTATGGCAGCTTGTTATTGAAGATTTAGTCTAGGTACAATGTTGCAAAGCGATATGAAACAGAACAAGCACCTAGTGTCCCTAATAGGGAAGGCAAATGGTCAGCTTCAATTTATTGGGAGAATGTTAGGAAAGTGTAGCTCATTTACAAAGAAGACTGTGTATAGAACATTGGTGTGACCCACTCTTGAGTACTGCTCAAGTGTTTAGAATCCCCACCAGATTGGAGTAAAGGAAGACATCAAAGCAATTCAAAAGCATTCTGCTAGACTTGTTACTCGTAAGTTTGATCAGCATGTGAATATTATGGAGGTGCTATGTGAATTCAAATCTATAGAGGGAAGACAATGTTGTTTTCATGCAAAGCAATTCAAAAACATGCTGCTAGACTTGTCACTGGTAATTTCGATCAGCATGTGAATATTATGGAGGTGCTCTGTGAATTCTAATCCATAGAGGGAAGACAATGTTGTTTTCATGAAATACTATTGAGAAAATTTAGAGAAAACAGCATTTGAAGTTGACTACAGTACAATTCTACTGCTGCCATCATACATTGTGCTGAAGGACAGTAAAGACTAAATAAGAGAATTCAGGACTAGTACAGCATAGACAGTCATTTTCCCTCGCTGCATATGCGAGTGGAACAAGGAGGGGAGGGAAGGGGAGATGAGGACTAGTAATGGTACAAGGTATCCTCAGCCATGCGCCATGTGGTGGGTAATTCTCTCAGCTGTTTAAAGTTACTCTTTGTCCTATAGGTTACTGAAGGAAAACATCTGTTGTGTTGTTTTTTAGACCTGACCTTTTTTTTATTTTTGAATGTTTTCTCAGAATTTTTTGTGGAGAGATAACTGAACATAATAATCATATATTCACACTGCATTGAATAAAATAAAATTCAAAAACTTTTGCAGTAAATGTAACAGCCACTGCCTTCCAAAGTAAAAAGTACTGACTGCTGAGATTCGCATTCTGTACTATAACTTCCATAGGGTTTGCGGTATTCCAAAGGCAATGCTGGTTCCATAGTATCAAGTGGCCCTGCGATAGGCTGCCAAATTCAACTCTCCACATCCATGGTCTGCTTTATGTTTTAATATCTAAGCCTGCCCCTGTGATTCTTCCCTTTCCCTCAAATGACTTTTAGCAGCTAGAAAACTAATTCTAACAAACTTTTAATCCCAAAAATACATTTTTTTGTTTTCTACCAATAGTAAATTCCAAATTTCCTGTCTTACACACACACACACACACACACACACACACACACACAGAGAGAGAGAGAGAGAGAGAGAGAGAGAGAGAGAGAGAGAGAGAGAGAGAGATACATGCAAATGCAACTCGCACTGTGTGTGTGTGTGTGTGTGTGTGTGTGTGTGTGTGTGTGTGTGTATTGTCTATTTCTTATGAAGGCTTGTTGGCTGAAAGCTTACTTTCTGACAGTCATTCTGTTGTGCCTGTCTGCGACTCAGTGTCTCCGCTTTAATTTTTGTTTCTTAAAATACCTCAGTGCGACCTGCTGTCTGCTTCTTACATCAAAACATTATTATGGTTCAGTCTATAGTTTGTAATTAACATTTTAACTTGTGTCCACATGTAAAACTGCTAATGGTAAACTTACTATACAAAATATTAGTCACCCCATTAAGGGAGCACACTGGTCACCTCAGAGTGCTGTAAATTTTGTACAACTGGTACCAGGTGATCATGTGACCCTCCCATCATAAGTTCAAAATGATGGCTGTGATAAGGAAAGAACAGCTGAAGTCTTTTTGGACATCTAGAAAATGCTATTAGTTGATTACTTCAGCCATGTAGAGACCATGAATGCTGCCATTTATTGTGCCAGACAGAAACAATTGGAGGAGGTGATTTGGAGGAAGTGACTGGGATTGCTTTCCAGTGACTACATATGGCTGTGATTATGTGTGATTGCACAATGGACTGTATTGGAACAGCCTTCATACAGTCTGGATTCTCACCAAGCAATTTCATCTCTTTGGACCAGTGAACAAGCACCTGGCTGGTTGCCACTTCATAACAAATGCCAATATTCAAGAGGCTGCTGTTAAGAGACTCCTATATTTATACTCCAACTTGAAAAACTCTAGTTTCAACAGATTGTTTTACTAGTGTAACAAATATGTAGACAACCATGGTGTTTACATGAGAAGTTGTTTCCCAGTGCCTCGATAAATTTTGTGTATTTCTTTGATTTCATGAATAAATTTCTTCTTGCAGAGGATTTGTTACATTAGTTTTCCAAACACCCTTGTATAAATATCATTTCTCACTCAAATAAATGAGGGAAAAACTCAACAGATATTTCATGGCTGACAGTTTTCTCGAAGTCTTCAACATCTCCTGATTGAGAAGTGGGGGTCCTGCAGAGAAAGAAGTAGTGTACACATTGTACATCACTTCTTGTCATAATTAAATGACAGTACCTATTAAGAGGACAGATCAATAGCAATCTCACAGAAGAAGTGGTGTGCAATGGACAGGAACAAACAAAAATAATTTTTGTTCTTACAAGGGAAGTATGCATCCAACTGGTCATCAGTATTGCTCATCTTTCACACAATTTTCATACATATTTACATGAAACAAATGATGCTCTAGTATGAAGTACTTTTTGAGCATTTTAGAGTAATCTAGGTTCAATGTTTTATGATTCAGGAGGACGATAATTCAATTCTGTGTCTGGCCATTCTGATTTAGGTTTTCCATGATTTCCCTAAAGTGCGCCAGGTAAATGCTGGGATAGTTCCTTTGAAAGGGCACCACAGATTTCGTTCCCCATCCTTTTCTCATCCGATGGGACCGGTGACCTCGCTGTGTGGTTCCATTCACTGAATCAACCAGCCAACAACAAGAATAATAACAATAACCATCATAATCATCATAATACTACATTTATATCAAAGTATAATAAGGAATCTTGATGAAATGATTATTTATTGATACTTTCATGAATGTATCACAGTGAAGTCATTCTGAGCTGTAACAGCTTCAAGTAATATGCTATCTGTTTGCAATACTTTCAGGAATGTATCAATGAATAAACATTTATTTCATCATGATTCTTTATTGTACCTTGATTAAACTTCACCACAAATGTATTATTATTCCGTTTCCAAGAAACATGATTAATTGTAGTGATGCAAGTCTTTATGGTAGATTATTTTAAACAAAGATTGTTGTAAAAAAACTTTTACAAAAAACCTAGTTTCTTGCAGTAAAGAAAAAGGCACACAAGAACAAATGCCTGTATGAAAGTGTCATTTTGATGTATGTTGACCACAATTGGGTAAGCAGTGTATTTTACACTTCCAGCTACAAGGGAGAAAATCACACTTCATGACTAAATTATCGTGAATAAGCATCCTCCATAGTGCGTAATGTAAAATTTGCTTGAGAAGTAGCTAGTAGATGCCTTCCAATTCATGAATAAAACTCACCAAAACTGACTCAGAGATCAGGGGCTTTTAACTTAATCACAAACCAGAAATCTCATTTAATTTATCCTAAAATATTTACTCCATTATTTGATCTTCATCGAGATAGAAAATTGCTATGAGTCACACATTTTGATGAATAATTTATTTCAGTATAACTGTTTTCAGACAGGCCCATTCTCACATAGCAGTGAGGATTTCTTGTAGTTTCACATTTATATCCTACAATATAATAGAATATTTGTAGTTTACAAAAGCTTTTACATTTTAAACAAGATGTATACATTTTACTGACTAGATGAAAA
Source organism: Schistocerca americana (assembly GCF_021461395.2). Lineage (NCBI taxonomy): Eukaryota > Metazoa > Arthropoda > Insecta > Orthoptera > Acrididae > Schistocerca > Schistocerca americana. The sequence continues at coordinate 449,208,529 of NC_060119.1, read as the reverse complement.
GTTTTACTTCACACACTACAACATAGAGGCCTGCTTAATTAACACATTGACATGTATCTATGTGGTTGACTAAGGGCAACGTGGCAGACGCATATGTTGACATCTGACTTCGTTGGCTATAGAATACTGTATTGTGGTCTTCACTGTATAATGCAAATATTCATATCCTTTCCCCAGATCTCGAATGTACCTATACATTTAATTTGTAAAACTAGTGGCAATGAACACCCCAGTCATTTTCATTTTTCCCCCTTTTTCTTGACTCATTAATAAAGCTAAATTATGGCAGTAATATACTCTCTCTATCAACAGAAATTACAGGAGATAGATGAATTATTGTAGGACATTGTTTTAAAGTTAAGTAACAGAATGTTCCTACAAATTTTCATCCACCTATAATTTTGTTTTAACAGAGAAATTATGCATACTATCGTAACTGAGCTTTGTTAGTTAGTCAACAAGAAATACTAAATATTATGTTGCCAAACAGAGGAAAAATACTGGGCCGTACATTGCCATTAGTTCTAAAAAATTAAATCTTTAGGTTAGAGTTCTACTCATCACATAGAGGACACACTGACCTGAGCACAGTCAAATTTAAGAGCAGACTGAAAAATAGACTGTTGGATATTTTTTAGCTATTGGCCAGATCCTTTACGAGGACCAGGGGTAGAGGGGGAGGGATAGCAGTGTAGGGCTTCAAGAAGGTGGTGTATTGCAACATGTGGAAATGTGCAGTGACATGGCAGGGATAGAAATATTCTTCCCACTCCTCTCACAATGGTATTATGTCAACCACTCAACATATGCAATACCTTTGTATGTCCCTGTTTAACCCCTGCTTTGGTATCTTTGCTGATCACATTCAACGCCTCCCCCCAATCCCTTGCCACATGGTCCATATCACTGTAAAGGAGCTAGATGCAAGAACTGTACCATACATGTTCCCATTACCACCTACTCCAGGCCTGTCACATCCATGTACTCTACCAATTTAACTGCAACACTGTGTGCCACTCTACGTGAGCATGTCCACTAATCAGCTGTCTGTTAGCAAACTGTGCCAAGAGACAGCTGGCCTTTACATTTGCTGAGCATGCTGCACAGCACAGTGTGCTTGTCTTAGTGAATCAAACAATGGAAAATCCAGGACAGAATGTAACAATATTATGAAAAGGATAATTGCTATACGCCTTATATGGGAGTTGCTGAGCCACAGATACGCACAACAAAAAGACTGTCAGAAAGTGAGTTTTCAGCCAACAAGGTCTTTGTCAGAAAACAGCACACACACACACACACACACACACACACACACACACACACACACACACGCAAACGTGACTCACACAAACATGACCACAGTCTCTGGCTGCTGAGGCCAGACTGAGAGCAGCAGCCCATGATGGGGGTTAAGGAAGAGGCTGGAGCAGGGATGGGAAGGGATGGCAGGGGACAGGTAGGGGATGGTAAAATGTTGCTTGTGAGTAATGTGACGTCACTGAGAGAATCTCTACTCTCGGAGATCAACACCTTCAGCCTGTTACCCACAACCTATTCTTTTATAGAAAAGATACCAACCATTTCCGTCTCCGACTCGTTGCAGTTCCTGTACTCTTCGCAGTTCCTGTTCCTTTGCCACATGGTGCCCTGATTGTCACTATTGATGCCACCTCACTTTACACTAACATCCCTAATGCCCATGTCCTCACTGCTACTGAATACTACCTTTCCCAATGCCCAACGGATTCCAAATCTATAACCTTGTTCCTAGTCGCCATGACCAACCATATCCTCGCCCACAATTACTTGTCCTTTGAAAGCATTACCTACAAACAAATCCGGGGTACAGCAGTGGGCACCTGCATGGCACCATTTTATGCCAACCTATTCATGGATCATCTAGAGAATCCTTCCTAAACACTCAGAATCCCAAACCTCGCATCTGGTTATGATTCACTGATGACATCTACATGTGATATGGATCAAAGGTGAGGACATCCTATCCACATTCATCCAGAACCTCAATGCTTCTCCCCCATTTGCTTCACCTGACCCAACTCAACCCCACAAACCATCTTCCTCGGCGTTGACCTCCACCTCAAAGATGGCTACATCATTACCTGCGTCCATATCAAATCTACCAACCATCAGCAATACCTCCACTTCAACAGCTGCCACCAATTTCATACTAATACGTCCCCCATCCATACAGCCTAGCCACCCAAGGCCGTCGCATCTGCAATGATGAGCAGTCCCTCTTGAAATATACTGAGGGTCTGACAGAGGCCTTTACAGACCATAAATACTCTCCCAACATTGTACAAAGACAGATCTCCCGTGCCTTGTCTCTCCAGTCTCCCACCACCTTCCATAGTCCCACCGTCCGGTCACAGAGGAGCATTCTCCTCGTGTCTCAGTACCACGCAGGATTGGAGCAAAATCACATTCTGCACCAGGCTTTTGACTAGAAATGAGAAATGTCCTACCCATGTCCTTCCCACCTCTCCAACAGTGGCATACTGCCACTCACCAGCCTGCACAATATCTTCATGTATCTCTACACATCCCCTGCTTCCAACCCTTTGCCTCATGGCTCACCGTCCTGTAATAGATTAGATGAAAGACCTGTACCATACATCCTCCAACCACTACCTACTCCACTCTGGTCACAAGCATCACCTATTCCGTCAGAGGCAGGGCTACCTGTGGAATCAGTTATGTGATGTACAAGCTAAGCTGCAACCACTATGCTGTGTTCTATGTGGGAATGACGGCTAAGAAGCTGTCTGTCCGCATAGATGGCCACCAGCAAACTGTGGCCAAGAAACAGCTGGACCATCCCATTGGTGATCATGCAGCTCAACATGACATTCTTCATTTCAGTGACTGCTTTACAGGCTGTGCCACATTGACCCTTCCCACTAGCACCAGATTTTCTGAATTTCACAGGTGGGAACTCTCCCTGCAACCTCATAACATTCCTGGCCTCAGCCTTCATTATCCATTGCCCTTACCCATCCAGCCCCTTCCCTGTTCCCATTCCAGCACTACACAGCCCTCAGTTCCACCAATGCACCCACTGTCTTTTTACTTCTCCCCTTTTCCGCTATCCCCACCCCACTGTTAGCCTCTGTCTAATCTCCTGACTGCGGCTAGCTGCCCTACCCTCTCTCCACCACACCTTATCCCTGTATGCTCCCACAAGCAGCACTTAATGTCCCCCTGCCATACTCTGCTATCCTTCCCCCTCCTCTCCCCAGCCTCCTCCTTACCTCCCACCAACCAGTTGCTTCCCCCATCATGCTCTGCTGCTCGTAGTCTGGCCACGGCAGCCAGGGACTGTGGTTTGTGTGTGTGTGTGTGTGTGTGTGTGTGTGTGTGTGTGTGTGTGTTTTGTCTATTTTCAATGAAGTCGTTGTTCAGTAGAACGAAAAACCAGTCCAAGTTGCAAATTTTTACCTTTGTGTTCATCTGATAACTAATATCGTGCAGAGACCCATTTTCAAATCATCATAGCAAACTTTAAAATGGCATTTCCAAATATGTCAAACATGTGCAATGAACATTTACAGTGTGTACTTTTGCGTATGCACTCTAAATGTTCATTGTAAATTTTTGACATCTTCGGATATGCCATTTTAGACCTTGCCCGGAACTAGTCGTTGAATGAATAAAAAAATTTAAAAAAAAATTTGCAACGTGGACTAGTTTTCTGTTCTATTGATTAACAGAAATTGCTGACCCAAACTACCCTCACATGCTGGAAGTTCGGAAGGCCTTGTTGGCTGAAAGTTCACATTCTGACAGTCTTTCTGTTGTGCCTATTTGGAACTCGGCATTTCTGCTGTATGGTGAGTAGCAACTACCCTTTTCATAATTTTGTGACTTAAGTGAATGCATTACAGCCCGTACCATTTGGATCCATCCCACCAACACCAGCTTTTCTGAACTGCACATGTGGGAACACTCAGTAAAACACATACTTTCTTCTCATAGCCCCTCTGACCCATCCTACACTAATGCCTAGTGAATTTGTGGGTAGGGACATGTTATTTATTATAACTGTTTTCAGTGCTGCTTTGAACTGAAAGCGGGTTGGGTTAGGGTTTGCAACACCAATCTGCCTCACACAATAACAAAACATTCTCCAGCAGGTCTTGACTGAAAGCCCTCATGCTTCAATAATTAAAGCCAATTGTTTTCATCAGTTCCAAAAGAACATCAGTGATCTTATTATAGTTTGCCACAAACTTAAAATTTTTGTCCTATCTCTCCCTGTTCCTAACTCCAACTTTCCACTTTTTCATTTCCTATAATGCATTATACCATATTTCAATATGTGGTGACTAGAGAAATGGCAAACTGATAAGAGGTGCCATCTTGTGGATAATAATGGAAGCTGTTTAGTGAATCGAACAAGCACTATACCTTTTCAACAAATTCTGCAGTGTATATTGCTTCTGCAGGTAAAATATTAAATGCTACATAGTTCTCAATAACTGCAGCCACTTGTGACTAAGCTTGGCTGCAGCTGCCTTAACTTACATTTTTAGTAAAAGAATCCTTAATATCAAAATGATTCCTCTGCAGTTTTGGCATGATACCCAAATTGTATTTTATTTATTTGGAGTACATTTATAGTATTCTTTAATAGTTGTGGGACATCATAAATCACTGCAAATAAGTTCATCACTGACTAAAAAGCGAAATGAACTGAATTCAGTAAATTTCTCATTGTGCAGTTCCTTCAGTGCTCTCTGCTTGGTTGAAGCCTGGTCACAAACTGTGCAAACTATCATCAGCTCTGTTTCTCGCAGTTGCCTTGTGACATAGATAATGAGGACTTCTATAAAGTAGTACTTGAAGCAGAGTTCTGATGAAGTTATGTGTGGCAACCTGCTTCCAGTGTTTATGTATGCCTCTGACCACAAATATTAATGTGTAGTTTGCATACAGATTTTACCTTCCTAAAGTCCTACATCCAGAAAACCTGAAATTAGTTGCTTCTTTGCGTCATAATACAACTCTCTCTCCCTCCAAAGACATATTATCGAACAAAGCACAATATTTATCATTGTTGTTCACTGCTTCTACTTCTGCTTGTGTTACATTCATTACTGCAGGATTCCAGCCCAGCTCAAAATGTACAGCAGATCATGGGAGTTTTAGATGCCTGGCAGAAGAAAGGGGAAATTGAACTGACAAATATTTGTATAGCCAAGGGCTTTGCTTGTGTAAGGACAGAGCAAATACCCTGCTCTCAGATGTCCATCACCTAGCATTTTCTGATTGGTCAATGTATGTTAATTGCATGTCTGTGAAATTTAAATAGTTTTATATGAAGGAGAAAGTACTGCTGTCACTTAAATCTGTAAATGTTTTTAATTCATATTTCCCATTATGTAGCTTTGCTTTAAGTTTTGATATCCTTGTTAAAGTATTCACATGAATCTTGTACATTTTTTAATTTTATGGGACTAAAGTCTGCTTTTGAAACCTCCCTTACCCAAAACCCCACTTTCGTCATTAAAAGATGTTTTGGATAAGAATGTGTGCTCACCACCTGTAGATTCATTTTGAGAGGAAACAAAAAATTTAAAAAGTGTATCACTCAAAGAATTACTCTGTTCAGCAAACTAGTGCTTGATAATTCATTAACAGCAGTTTCACTTCCGGTATTAACAGCTGTATAATGAACACTTGCCACTGCACATGTTGTGCTTGGTAGTACATTAACACCAATTTCACCTAGTCCACTTCTGAAATTAGTACCTACATAAAGAACATCTGTCGGACATTTTCGAAACACATGCATGTTCAGGATACATCTGGTTTATGAATAAAGTCTTTTTTGGAAAAATGTTCCTCACAAACAAAAATAGTAGCATAGTTCACATCAGGTGACAGCTCACAAACATATTTTTTTTCCAATTTAGAAGCAACTCTTGAGGTTGTCTGGGAAACCTGTAGAAGTGTTTGTTATTAACTTTCTCTGTTGAAGCTGTGCGATATCCAGATGAACAGCCCAAGAATTAGTGGGAGTGTTTCTGTGTCAGCTTTTGTGTTGAAGACTCTAAAAATACAAATTCTTGATTACATTCACTAGAACAACTTTTAAATCACATCACACCTATTTACATAAACAAACAAACACCACGCAGCTTAATTTGTGATAGAAGGTAATACATTTCATTTATATGTAGTTAAAATTCTGTAAGCTAAATATCTTATTTCAGTTTTGAATGAGGACTTTTTTTCAGCAGGAGTTTTCTCCTGTTCCATGCTGAAAGTTACGTAATTTAAGTGTAAAAATCCTGTTTTAGCAAAGATATAATCAAATATAATTTGCAGTATACAGATATGAAATGAGAAATCTTGAATTGAGAAATACTGTAAAAACAGCCAAAACTGCAGACTACACTACAGAATGACACAATAAAACCAGCCATTTTGTACAGATCTCATTGGACAGTTGTGTAGGCTTCCAGCAGCCACTTGCTTGATGACACCATTTACCCTCTACTGCCTGTAGTGTCTGGAAGAAACTAATCAACATATTTCCAGTTTTTTCATTTAGCTGTCACACCCATGGGCAGCATACAGCATCTTCCTCCACCCTACCCTACTGTTCCTCCCCTCTCTGCCCCATAGTTCTTCTAGACCCCCCCCCCCCTCCCACCATCTACCCAACAGTTCTTCTGGACCCTCACCACCCACACCATCCGAGATCACTACTCACAGTGTCCAGAGATGACACTGGCAGAGAGGGAGAGAGAGAGAGAGAGAGAGAGAGAGAGAGAGAGAGAGAGAGAGAGTTTTGATTGGATGAAGAAATTTCATCAGATAGCAAAAATAACCAGCAATCTGCTTTCAAATGCAGCTATCTGCTGCTCAGTGCCTCCTCTATGCAATGAGTAGCAATCAGTACTACTCACAATGGTATTCCAGTGTGGATTTTCCATTATTAATCTTAACAGAGTTGGGCAAAGAATAAGAATATTCACATTATAAAGAAAACAACATAATATTTGTAGACATATTTCATCACTGTGCCATTGTGTTCTTTGGTACAGCCAACCAAGTCGCTAAGATGATGTATGCAGGTGTAAACATAGCAGAATTGAACACATTTGTCTGTCTGCCACATTGCCCTGAGTCTAACTCATGGTTCAGTATGTCACACATCAGTGAAGCAGATCTTCATATTGTAATGTATAAAATAAAACTTATATACTGAGAAGTAAAATATGCAGACCTTGCATATAGTGAAAAGCTTTTTTAAATGATAAAATCACAGATATTCTGTTATATTGCAGGACATAAATTTGAAATTTGTACAATAAATCCTTGTTGTCATCTGACAGTGGGCATAGGCCCAAAACTAGTTATTGTGAAATAAATTATTTATTAAAAAAATGTGACGGGTTACATTTTTCTTCTTCAGTGATATTTCCAAAAATGCCTTCATATTGTGTAGCCATACTGGATAAAATCATATCTGATTTTCCAGTAACATGTTCCCAGCACAATATTTTCTCTCCCAAATTTTCCTTTAAAGCATATCTACTTGCAAGATGCAGTGGGAAATCCCATAATGTAGCAAAAGTAGTCTATATGTATATTATTTTAAATGATTTCCTTCCGTAAACAGAGATATTATGAAGAACGGTGATAGTAGACTATGTGTTCAAAAGTATCTGGACACCCCCAAAAACATATTTTTTTTTCATATTGGATGCATTGTGCTGCCACCTACTGCCAGGTACTCCATATCAACGACCTCAGTAGTCATTAGACATCATGAGAGAGTAAAATGGGGCACTCTGCAGAACTCATTGACTTTGGACGTGGTCAGGTGATTGGGTGTCACCTGTGTCATACATCTGTACACAAGATTTCCACACTCCTAAACATCCCTAGGTCCACTGTTTCCGATGTGATAGTGAAGTGGAAACATGAAGGGACATGTACAGTACAAAAGCGTACAGGCCGACCTTGTCTGTTGACTGACAGAGACTGTCGACAGTGGAAGAGGGTCGTAATGTGTAATAGACAGACATCTTTCCAGACCATCAGACAGGAATTCCATACTGCATCAGGATCCACTGCAAGTACTGTGGGAGGTGAGAAAACTTGGATTTCATGGTCGAGCGGCTGCTCATAAGCCACACATCATGCCGGTAAATGCCAAACGATGCCTCGCTTGGTGTAAGGAGCGTAAACAATAGATGATTGGACAGTGTAAAAATGTTGTGTGGAGTGACCAATCACAGTACACAATGTGATGATGCGATGGCAAGGTGTGGATAAGTCGAATGCCCGGCGAACATCATCTGCCAGCGTGTGTAGTGCCAACAGTAAAATTCAGAGGTGGTAGTGCCACGGTGTGGTCATGTTTTCCAAGGAGGGGTCTTGCACCCCTTGTTGTTTTGCATCGCAGTATCACAGCACAGGCCTACACTGATGTTTTAAGAACCTTCTTGCTTCCCACTGTGGAAGAGCAATTCGGGGATAGTGGTTGCATCTTTCAATATGATCGAGCATCTGTTCATAATGCACGGCCTGTGGCAGAGTGTTTACACAACATTAACATCCCCGTAATGGACTGGCCTGCACAGAGTCCTGACCTGAATTCTACAGAACATCTTTGGGATGTTTTGGAATGCCGACTTCGTGCCAGGCCTCACTGAGTCAATACCTCTCCTCAGTGCAGTGGGCTACCATTCCACAAGAAACCTTCAAACACCTAAGTGGAGTGAGAGTGAGAGTGAGAGTGGAACCTGTCATCAAGGCTAAGGGAGGGCCAACACTGTATTGACTTCTAGCAGTACCGATGGAGGGTGCCATGAACTTGTAAGTCATTTTCAGGCAGGTGTCTGGATACTTTTGATCACACGGTGTATGAGGTTAGTGGAACTGTAGTTTTACATATTTGTCGAATTATGCTGTCATTCCTTTGAATCAAACCAGTGTCTAGGAGCAACTGAACAAAAACTGTCAATGCTGTCCATTGCTATCAGCTCTAAACAGAAACAATTGATATTTTTTGCCATTGTTTCATTATTATTGTTCACTGCACTCTGTTGTTCCCTGTCATCAATGTTATTGCCTTTCCGATAATTGCTTTCTATTGAGTGCCAACAAGTAGCATTTAGTTCAGTTTTTTGTCCATGTTTATGAATCAGTGTTTTCTTTATGATGAACTTTGCATCTGGATCAGTATGCTGAAGTGCTCAGTGACATGGTAATGAAAGAAATCACTTGACTGGGAAAAAAGTGATCCTCAAGATAAATCCAGTGTGATATACTGTGTCTGCAAGAATAATTCATTTTATGAAACTGTTAATCATACAGATTAAAAGAAAATTAATGAATTTTTACAAATATTTCTTGCCAAAAAGTAGTTCAACAAGTGACAGTATGTGCTTGAAAACACAAAACAATTAAAAAATGTATCTTACATGCATCCTATTCACCACTTCATTTACCAAAACATAATTGTCAGTGATGGATGCAAATCAGTAGGAAGAGAGAGACAGAGACGCTTCAGTAAACACAAAAGTAATTGTTTATTTATTTAAACAAAAATTTATGATTTACTGCCAGTTATTAAACTTTTAAAACCAACCAAAAACTCATATTTATTGCCAGAAGTACGAAAAAAGTCATATTTAGGTAAATAAATACATAAATTTTGAAAATGCTTCATTTTTGAAAATGTATCTCCTTGAAATCGTATACGTTGTGGTTAATGTATAATCAAAAATGCTATAAAAGTATGTAAATGAAATTACCCAAACACAGAGACTGAGTGAAAACATCCATATAACTGCCATAACTGTCAGAATCTTGTGTTTGTCATTTATCACATATTGAATGAAACCACTCGGACATGGAGGCTGAGTGAAAACATTCATATAGCTAACATGGCTGCAGAGACTAGTTTCATTCTGTTGTTTCATTTGACTGAAAAAACTTATTGAATGTAAAACAACAATTGATTGTCCAGTCACTAAGAATGTAAGATATTTAATGATGCACTTAATATATGCTGTATATCACATTGAGAATTGTATTTGAAGAGCTAATTTTTAATGCAGCTAATATTAAAGTTAGGATGTTTCTAGTTCAAGTCACTGTCTGTCATTTACTACCCTAGTAGGCACTAAAGGATAAATCCATCAAAATATTATAGAGAGTAGAAACAGATCATGATACAAAATCCTCATCCCTTTGACCATTCTGTATCAAATGTAGAAGCATGGAAATCAGTAGCAAGAATTTGTGGAAAATATAGGAAATGTCAAGTGCTTCATAGTGAACACAGTGTTCTTCACCAGTGGTCAAAGAAGTGGAAAGACATGGAATATTTTCTTTGTTTTCACACTATCTGAAATCCATGTAACATTTTGTTATACCTTATAAATATGAGTGATATTTTTGTTTGTTTGCAGAAATTGTTTGCTAAGGACATTACGCCAATGTGCTATGATATTAGAATTTGTGAAGTCAAAAGGTGTAGAAGTGAGATTCCATGGTCGAGGAAAGAATGAAGCATCTCATTACTGTGGACAGTGTGAGGTAAGATAAGTATTAAAACTATATGCAAACTGTGCCTGCAAAACAGTAAAAAGACAGTTTGGTTGTTTGTTTCAGAGACAGCTTATTTGTAGAATGAGTTGTTTGTAACTAATTTGCAGTAATTAGATGTAGGGTGCAATATTCACTTGCAAAATTAGCAGCACATATGAAATACTAGATTTGTTTACTGTTCTATGAATAGTATCAAAAGACGGTGTCTGCACAGTGTTCCTCCCAAATGAGAAATATTTTGATTGAAATAATCTGTGTTTCAGATTGAAGTTTTCAACATCCTCTTCATCAGAGAACAAGAAAAAAGGCATGTTGTTCATTGTATGGACTGTGCCAGAAAGCAGGCACCAAGTTTGGAAGGGTTTGTGTGTCTCGAAGAATATAGCATGGAAGAACTAATGGAAGTGTTCGATCATTTCACATTACATGATCCAGTAAGTCAATTCTTCAGGGTTGTAAATATTATTTCAAAATAGATGTGCTGAAGAGCAGTGGATGGGTTACATTGCACCTTCTTTTTTCCTTTGTTATCTGTGACTGGAGCAATACTTAAGTTGGGAGAATTGTATTTCAGAGAATGAGGGATTTCAATCCCTGTATGACCTTTCATATTCAGTTTACAGTAGTTTTTCTTAGCTGATAAAAATTAGTCCCAGAACTGTTCCTTTCAAGAACGCAATCAATTTCCTTCCCATTCTTGTTTTATTCAAGTTTCTGTCCCATCTTTAACATTATGATTGGTGTGATGATAAATCCTAATTTTCATTCTTCTGCTTGATCTTCAGCCATTTTCTCTTGACACATATAGCCTCCAACAGCTTCTGGTTTTTCTGTTCTGTCACTGATTAACGGTGCAGAAAAGTTCTTGTAGAATGTAAATACTTTTGTATGAAATGAGCCTAGTCACCAAAAAATGGAAGTGTTCTGTAGTCGGTAGGAATGCACAAAAGAAAGAAAACTTGCTGCCTTTCACAGCTGTCCTTTGATAAGCTAGAGTAAAACAAAAACACACACACACACACACACACACACACACACACACACACACACACACACACACACACAGACAGACACAGCTCTGCCCTTAAAAGGGGCTGGATGGACTAACAGTGCCAATGTTTTTTTTTCTTGGCAGGTGGACTGGTTGTTGGTGGGAGTAGCGTTGGGTGGGCTGGGTGGAGGAGGAGGGAGGCAGGGAGAGGGAATGGGGATGGGTCACTAGCAGCTTGGTGGAAGGCAGTCAGTTTGCTGGCTAGGAGTGCAGGACGGAGGGTGGCAGGAATATGGGCTAGGCATGTCATGCATGATTGTAGGGACCAGTGGGGTGTGTCACGCGCCGAAAATGATGTGGGGATGTGAAAAGGGAGGGGGTAACAGGCCAGAGTAAGGGGAAACTGTTAGGTGGAGGTAGCAGAAACAGTGGGTTACCCGAGATGGGAGCAGAGGGTGTGTTACAAAAGTAACTCCCATCTGCATAGTACAGAGAAGCTGATGGTGCAGGGAAGGATCCAAATGGTGCGGGTTGTGATGTAGCCATTGGAACTCAGCATGTTGTGCTCAGCTGCATATTGTGTCACCAGATGGTCAACTTTGTGCGTGGGAAAAGTTTGGCAGTGGCCAAACATCCTAGTGGATAGCTGCTTGATAGTCTTGCTGACATAAAAAGCTGTAGACTGTTTGCAGCAGAGTTGGTATATGATGTGGCTACTTTCACAGGTGGCCCATCCTCTGATGAGGTAGGATATGCCTGTGTTGGGACTTGAGTAGGATTGGGTCATGTCGTGCACCTTAGTCTGCCACAGGGATATAATCACTGCAGAAAGGGTTTGAGAATGGGTGGGCGTAGGTATGGACTCGGATGTTGTGTAGGTTGGATGGGCTTGGAACACCACTTAACGAGGGGTAGGAGGAATCTTAGGTAGAATGTTGCTCATTTCAGAGCAGGATGAGAGATAATCAGAGTCCTGGTGAAGGATATGGTCCAGTCCAGGATGATATTGGATGACAAGGGGTGTAGCTGAATCTTGAGGGGGGGGGGGGGTTGTGAGGATATGACATGCAAAATCTGTTTGTGAACTAGGTTCTAGGTTTGGTGGGTACCGCCTGCCTGTGAAGGCTGTCATGAGGCCTTCAGCGTACTGGGTAGGGGACTCAGGTAAGTTGTCCACAAGGCTGTATGAGAGGAATATTTGGTGTGGAAAGGATGACAGGTGTAGCTGAATCTTGAGGGGGCGGGGGGGGGGGGGGGGTTGTGAGGATATGACATGCAAAATCTGTTTGTGAACTAGGTTCTAGGTTTGGTGGGTACCGCCTGCCTGTGAAGGCTGTCATGAGGCCTTCAGCGTACTGGGTAGGGGACTCAGGTAAGTTGTCCACAAGGCTGTATGAGAGGAATATTTGGTGTGGAAAGGATGACAGATGTCTAAATGCAGGTACTATTTGTGTTAGTTGTTTTAATGTGGACAGAGGTGTGAGCAGAGCCATCGGAGACATGGAGATCATTGTGCAGGGGATGTGGTGCAATGAATAGACCAGGTGAAATGGATGGGATAGAAGGTGCTGAGGTTGTGAAGGAATGTGGGTAGGGCATCTTAGCCCTGAGCCCAGATCATGAAGATATCGTCAATGATCCTGAAGCAGGCTGGGTGTTGGGAGTTTTGAACTGACTGCCTCTCTCTGAGCCACTAGCCACCCACTTGCAGTCCATCACCCTGCCTCTCTCTCTCTCTCTCTCTCTCGCTCTCTCTCTCTCTCTCTCTCTCTCTCTCTCTCTCTTTCTCTCTCTTTCTCTTTCTCTACCTTCCTCCCTCCTCCTTGCCTCTCTTCTCCTTTCCCTTTTTGCCTCAAAATACACATCATTCCAGTGGGTATTGAATTTTTGTGTGAATGAACAAACAATATGGGTCTACGTTATTCTGGTGATATATGTGTTAAGATACTAACTATACTGCTATGACAAAACAACTGAGTAACCTCAACTCTTCCTTCCCTTCCACTTCATCTGGTCCTTCTCTACCCAGTGTGCCACCTTCTTGGGTGTTGACCTCCATCTCAGCCTCAATCTATGTGACCAAAAGTATCCAGACGCCTGGCTGAGAGTGACTTACAAGTTCGTGGCACACTCCATCGGTAATGCTGGAATTCAATATGGTGTTGGCCCACCCTTAGCGATGATGACAGCTTCCACTCTCACAGGCCTATGTTCAATCAGGTGCTGGAAGGTTTCTTGGTTGAGTGGCAGCCCATTCTTCATGGAGAAGTGTACTGAGGCAAGGTATCGATGTTGGTCGGTGAGGCGTGGCACAAAGTCGGCATTCCAAAACATCCCAAAGGTGTTCTGTAGGATTCAGGTCAGGACTCTCTGCAGGCTAGTCCATTAAAGGGATGTTATTGTAACCACTCCGCCACAGGCTGCTCAATCCTGTTGAAAGATGCAATCGCCATCCCCGAATTGCTCTTCAACTGTGGGAAGCAAGAAGATGCTTAAAACATCAAATTAGGTCTGTGCTATAATAGTGCCTCGCAAAACAACAAGGGCTGCAAGCCCCCTTCTTGAAAAACACGACCACACCATAACACCACCACCACCTCCGAATTATACTGTTGGCACTACACACACTGGCAAATTATGTTCACCGGGCATTCGCCATACCCACACCCTGCCATCGGATCGCCACATTGTGTACTGTGATTCAACACTCCACACGAAGTTTTTCCACTGTTTAGTCGTCTAATGTTTATGCTCGTTATACCAAGCGAGGCATTGTTTCGCATTTACCGGGGTGATGTGTTGCTTATGAGCAGCCTCTTCACCATGAAATCCAAGTTTTCACACCTCCTGCCTAACTGTCATAGTACTTGCAGTGGATCCTGATGCAGTTTGGAATTCCTGTGTAATAATCTGGATAGATGTCTGCCTATTACACATTACAACCCTCTTCAACTGTCAGCAGTCTCTGTCAGTCAACAGATGAGGTCAGCCTGTACACTTTTGTGCTGTACATGTCTTTTTACATTTTCACTTCACTATCACATTGGAAACAGTGGACCTAGGGATGTTTAGGTGTGTGGAAATCTCACGTACAGACGTATGACACAAGTGACACCCAATCACCTGACCATGTTCAAAGTCCATGTGTTCCACGGAGCGCCCAGTTCTGCTCTCTCATGATGTCTAATGACTACTGAGGTCGCTAATTTGCAGTACCTCACAGTAGGTGGCAGCACAATGCACCTAATATGAAAAACATATGTTTTTGCAAATGTACGGGTACTTTTGATCACATAGTGTTTATTAACCTACTGCCCCACACCCTCCAACTAACAGTTTCCATTTCTCTGTCTTATCATCTCCTTCCTATTCTCATCTCCCACACTCTTTGTTTGCCACCCTCTGCCATTGCACCCGCCCATCTTTCCCTTTCCCCTTCCGTGCTAATCTCCTTCATTCCCCCTCTTTGTCCATTGCTCCCTCCTTCCCCCCTCTCTGTCTATCTTCTGAGTGACTCCCCCCCCCCTCTTTCTCTCTCCCTCCCTCCCTCCCTCCCCCCCCCCCCCCAAATCTCCCTCTCTCCATTCACATCCACCCCCCTACCCCCTATGGGTCCAGGGGTTAGAATAGGCCAAGGTATTCTTGCCTATCGTAAGAGGCGACTAAAAGGAGTCTCACACGTTTCGGCCTTTATGTGATCGTCCCTTGTAGGGTCTGACCTCCATTTTTCAAAATTTTCCCGAAGAGTGAGCCAATTGGAGCAGGATGCCTTATATGGTGCAAAGTGTCCATCATGCGCCGAGACCTCTCACATCCTTCGTCGACGTGGATCCACACTTCCGCTCATTCTCCAGCTGTTGGGCAAGGTCACCCTCCTGGGCTCGTTTTCCTCCGTCCTCTGTGCAGTATCGCTTTCTCCGCTGTCGACGATAATGGACTTCTCAGCTCATTTGTGCCTGATATCCAGCATGGGAGCCAGTCCATTGTGGTGGGGCCACCATGTACCCTGTTGGTTGTAGCCCCCTGACCACACAGGTCATGCCTGCACCGTTACTTCCCCATGTATGCCGAGGAGTAGTTGCCTGTCGCCCTGGGGCATTGGGTCTCCTGGCAATGGCCATCCTGCCAGGTGGCCTTTGCTGTGGCTGAGTGGCGCCCATGGGGAGAGTCCCTGGTCGGAGTGGGTGGCATCAGGGTGGATGACCCACCATAAAGTGTAGTACATCATCTCTTGCTGGTGGTCAAACACCAACATTCTCTAAGCAGTCAAGGTCTAACTTCAATGCTAAGAAATATGACCCCAAATCATTCCCCCCCTCCGCCTCCCTTCCTGGCCACACTATGGGAGGAACGCCAGGCTAAGGATGGCAGCGAAGCTTATTCAACCCGGTACCTTGTATGTACAAGAGTTGATGGGGAATCTTTCTTGTCAATGAAACCTCAGGTTTCCTTTGGAGCATTTAGAGAACAAGTTTGGGGGGATGGGGGGCTTGTCCAAAATGCGGTCAGGGTTGGTCTTGATCAAACCAGCATCCTCTGCCCAGTCACAGGCACTACTCACGTGTGACAAGCTGGGAGATGTTTCTGTTTCCATCACGCCCCGTAAGAGGTTAAATATGGTCCAGGTTATCATGTTTTACATGGACCTTATTCTGCAGTCGGACGATGAGGTGCATGCCAATTTACAGGGTGAGGTGTCCATTTCGTCTGGTGCCTTCACCGGGGTCGAGGGATAATCAGGTTGCCACCAGTGCCATTGTCTGGGCCTTTGAGGGTGACACATTACCCCAGAACGTAAAGGTGATGGTCTACCGCTGTGATGTAAAGCCATATATTCCTCTCCCAGTGCAGTGCTTTCAGTGCTGGAAGTTCGGCCATATGTCTTCCCGCTGTACTTCCAGCATCACCTGTCAGGATTGTGGACGCCCTTCACATCCCAATATTTCCTGTGCCCTGCCTCCCATCTGTGTCAGCTGTGGAGAGCACCATTCGCCTTGCTCGCCAGACTGCCAGGATTCTCCAGAAGAAAGAAAAACAATGGAATAAAAGACCCTGGACTGACTGACCTACACTGAGGCTAAGAGAAAATATGAGAGGCTACATCCTGTGCATATGACGTCAACCTAGGCTGCCGCTATGACAACGGTTCTACCATCTTCCATTCTGCCGCATACAGTTAGCTCTCAGAGCCGTCAGACTCCACCTGCCCCATTGATGGTGGTGGGCACTTCCCTCCCTGTTGCTCCTGCACAACCTACTTCAGGAAACCCCCCCCCGCCCCCAACCATCGGGGGTGTCAGTTCCCACTCAGCCGGAGAAGCGTAAGCCTTCTTCAGCTCCTCTTGCCAGGAAGGAATCCCTTGGGTCACTCCCTTCCCATGTTCCTATCAGTGGTAAAGTCGACACCCGCCAGTGGCCGAAGCAACCATGGGTAGTCGGTCGTAGGGCTTCATGGTCCTCCTCAGTCACTGAGACAGAATCAGTGAAGCCCTCGCAGTCAGAAAAACCTAAGGAGCAGCGACAGAAACCAAAAAAGAAAAAGTCCACCAAGAAGCAAGGCACTGCGGTGGCACCCACACCACCACTACCCACAAGCTGTGTGTCTGACGATGAGGTGGAGATTCTGGTGTCCACTGAGGACCTAGATCTCACTGTGTTCTCGGACACAATGGATGTTGATCGCACAGACACTCATCTGTTGGCAGCATTGAGTGTTTCATGTCTTCCAAGTCTCACAATCACGTAATCTTCCAGTGGAATTGCGGCGGTTTTTTCCACCACCTGGCTGAGCTACAGCAACTGTTAAGCTTTACACCTGCTTTCTGCATTGCCCTCCAGGAAACATAGTTCCAGGTATTGCAGACCTCTACCTTCTGTGGCTATAAGGGATATTACAGGAACTGTAGTGACTATAATAGAGTGTCAGGTGGAGTTTGTGTCTATGTCCTGAACTTACTATGTAGTGAACCCGTGCCCGTTCAAACCTCTCTTGAAGGATAAGGACGACACAGGAAATACCTGTCTACACCTCCAGATGTTGCAGCACACCTGAACATATTGACTGCACTGATTGATCAACTCCGTAAACCTTTCCTATTTTTGGGAGATTTTAACGCGCATAACCCCTTGTGGGGTGCCACTGTGCTTACTGGCCGAGGTAGGGAGGTGGAAAATTTGCTATCACAACTCGACCTCTGCCTCTTAAATACAGGTGCCCCCACACATTTCAGTGTGGCACACATGGCACATATTTGGCTATTGATTTCTCGGTTTGCAGTCCTGGCCTCCTCCCATCTATCCACTGGAGAGCACATGACAACCTGTGTGGTAGTGCCCGCTTCCCCATCTTCCTGTCACTCCCCCAATCCAAGGACTGTAGCAAGTATTTCACCTGGTGACCTTTTTGCTACTTCATTATAGTAACAGCTTTCTTAAGAGATAAATAACAGATTTATTTGCAGATTAAGAAGCCTCTTTTTTTTACACGTTTCCATTCTGTTGCACTTAATTATAAATTTGAAGCTTACAAACACAGGACCATGTAACATGTTCTGCCTCTGTTGATTGTTTGAAATATCCTGGACAAAGTCCTAAATTGTAACATAGCTCGTTGATTCTTTTTTACACTATTCAGTGTGACATAATGCTTTTGGAAGTAATTAATTATTAAGAATAAGACAGATCAAACAATGAAAACTCCAGGTAGGAGTATTAACGATGTAGGGAAAGACAGAGTGCTACTTACCGTAAAAAAGACACATCTAGTTGCAGACAGTCGTGATTAAACGACACTCACATGTAGCTTTCAGCCCTAGCCTTTGTCAGTACACACACACACACACACACACACACACACACACACACACACACACGCGCGCGCGCGCGAGACTGCCAACTCCAGTATCTGGGGCCAGAATGGATTCCAGCCCGAGATGCTGGAGTCGTCAGTCTCGTGTGTGTGTGTGTGTGTGTGTGTGTGTGTGTGTGTGTGTGTGTGTGTGTGTTTACTGATGAAGGCTGTGACTGGAGGCTGTATCTGAGTGTCTTTAAATTGTGCCTGTCTGCAACTTGATGTGTCTTCTTTACAGTAAGTAGCGACCTGTTTTTTCCTTAATTATTAAGAAAAAAGACAGTTGTTATAAAACATAAAATTTAAAATGTAACTGTTTTATATCATTCCTAACTTGCCAGACTATTTAGCATAATATCAATTGTATTTTCCCCAATTCTTTAGTTTCACTATTGATAGGGGGGCATTATCTGATGATATTATGCAAGTATTCACAGTTTTATGTATATTCTCATTTAGTTTAAAAATATAGAATGTAAAGTAGATATGGTCCACGCATATTTAGATCAATTTACAAACAGTGACAGTGTTCCATAATCATTATACATAATCCTTACAGTCTCTAAGAGTGTCAGTAGCACTTCGCTACCTAAAGTACTCTTATCAGTATACTCATACAATAAAAGAAATTTCATTTAGGTAACAAACTACCTGTAACCCACAATAGTACCTGCTGGACTAGTGCACCTGAAGTAAAAAGTGTACTGGTGCTAAGGCAGCAAGGTATCCAGAAGAGCTTCTGTGACGTTTGAAAAGTAAGAGTGATGTACTGCAGAAAAGATTAAAATCAATAAGGCCAATAGCTCATAAAAGTCTGTGTGGCAGTTGTTGATCCCTGTCCCTCTCCCTCCACAACTTTTTAATTATATGCACTTTGTGATATAATATGTTAATTAGGTGTGTAACACAAACAATTTTTGTTTTTTCAGAAAAGCCCATCAAATCAATTGAGCCTACCATCATGATGACTACAAATGCTAGCATTAGCAAGTAGGTAATGGTCTGCTGCAGCAAGCTTGGAACAATGAGCTTAAGCTGCAAAATTTGTGTTGAATCCTCACTATGCATGATCTCCATTACTGGGGAGTGGAAGATATATTTCTACAAGTGAAACATTTCACATTATATATAAAGCCTTTTTTTATGAAAAGAGTGAAATGCAGAATTCAGAGTTATATTTTAATACAAATATAAAGTAATTTTACGAAGACTCACAACTGTAGATCAAGACAAAAAGGAAATAAAGTGATGTGCTGCATAGACTGACCTCATGTTGAAAGAAAGGCAGTAGGATATGTACTAGTGACAATCTGCCTGCTGCATGTTTATGTGCATCTTGTAAATAGGGGAAGTAATTTGTGGATGTACATCGAAACATTTCTATGAATGTCAAACGGGTGATCTCATGTTTTATCCTCATGTTTTGAACAGTGGATAAATATATTTGTACAGTTTCTATTTATTAGGACATTGTGGAATGTGAAAAACCTGAGTATCAGGTCACAAGCAATTCAAGTGTAAATAAATAACGAGAACGTTACTTGAAGCAATTATGAGAATTGCTTATTTAGGAAGACAGTATAACACCTGCCTAAGAAGTTACAGGGCAATTGATACTAAATTTTTGACAGTGTATTAATGTCCAACAAATTTAGTGCTGCAATCAACAGTTATGTGATGAGCTTCTTAAAAATTAAGAGACTATGTAAAGCTGTAATTTGATAACAAAATATGAAAGTGAAAAATATTTTATGGTAGTTTCTGGAGTTAAAGTCACAGGGCATTAATTATTACACAATTTTGTGTATTGGATCATTGGTAATGATCTACTTTCTTCCTTTTAAGACACGTGTTGACTCAAGCGATGCAATATTTGAATTGTGATTTTGTGATAAGACTGACTTTCACTGCCAAAAGGAAGTAAGAATTTCGTTTTTGGATTAATGGTGTGCTGTTGAAAGAATCTGAAGTAATGTGTAATTACTTTGCAGTTACCACGCATTTGTTTATATGCACAGGATTTGTTGTATAGTATTCAGATTTAAAAGAACTAGCTATCACTGCCAGTAGCTTATTTGCATAAACTGCATAGTGCTTGTTAAACTTTTAGAAATCTATTTAACACACAAAACCAACTTGACCTTTATTTGTGGCATATATAGGATGTTCTATTTTATATGAGAATGGTATGTTTTGTTTGTTTCTGTAGACTGAGTTTAGGATTCATGTAAATAATTTATGATAAGTAATAACAATATTAAAAATGAAAATGGAACATCCATTGCAGTTCGACAAACAGTATGTGAAATGAAAAAATGTATTAGATCTTTTACTCTGAAGCTTGTAGTGGCTCGTTCATTTTCTAATGTAAATCATCCTTTGAGGTAATTTATTTAAGAATTGACATGATTATCTTATTCTCCAGAGTTTAATTACATATTTTAATAATTGTTGTGTATTTTACTATGTTAATATTTTCCTAGAGATCTTTATCCTCTGTGAAAGAGTTGTCTAAATGTAATTTTTATTTCTTTACACTTCTGGTGACTATTTGGTTAATGTATTTTGAGTCACAACTGTTAAAATATTCCATTACAGCTCTAGCCACAGTTACGGTAAACTTCAGAATGTCTTGCAGGCTGTGAATATTTTGTCAGTAGATGATAAAGTAAAATCAATTTTTGACAGTTATGATATAGAAATGTAATAATCCTAAGTTATTTGGTTTTTAACACATGCCCTTATAGTGTTGACTCTTATGTTTGTATCTTGAGTGTGTTCTTTTGGTTCAGTATTGGAATGGATCACAGCTAATAATTTTAATTAAAAGAAGCATATGATGTGGAAAAGAGGTATATGTAAAGACACACATACACAAACTATATTCACTTTTTTGTTGCCAAGCCACTGAAACAGATGTCGTGGTATATCACAGATGTGCAAGGCACTTTGTTTATACATATATTCATAGATATATATACCTATACATATATCTGTCATTCTTTTTATGGTAATAATTTGCCTCTACGTGTGGCAGTGTATAAGCTTTTTGTTCTTATTTCTGTAATCATTTGATGTGCTGATTTTATTGTTTACAATATGATTAAATTTGTCAAAACCTGTGCATATTGTAGGTTTTGTACTGGCTCTGGTATTCTTAAAAAATTTTGAAAGATAAAAAAGAAAAAGGAAAAAGTAGCTTTTGTATTTATAGGGAGAACAAATCCCTACAATGGGTGTATTATTGTTACTGAATTTTGTGTGCATTTAAAAAAATTTTTATTGTGAAAAATGTGTTAACATTGTCAGTGAACAATACTGCACAGTACATTATAAATTGTGGCATAAATAAGTGAGAAGGTTGGACATGCCAGTCTGCATCCGTAATGTGTTCCTTGTATCTGTTGTGTCACGTCATAAAAATTGTAAAAATGAGTTAGCTAATCAATAGATGCCAAGATCTCTTTAAAAATCATAAGTCAACAAAACCTATTAGAGTATACTTGTTGACTTCGTGTATGAGAATAATATATTTACATGGGTTAATGAATGTAGGGCATGAAGACGTATATTGCTTGTTTTTTAGGAATTGATGAGAAAATTTCAGCAAGTTCACTCATGGGGCACCACATATTTTTCACCCTCAACAGCATTCATTGGTTAAAAAGCCAGAGGTAATAAAGTAAAAATCTTGTAATGCCATTTCCTCTCTGGTTAACATTGAGCTTAATACTGTGTGTCTCCTTCCTTTTAACTCTGTAATGTGTTACGAGCTGCAATAAGAGTTATAATGATTCTCACAAAAATAGGTGGGTCAAGGTCATCTCACCATCTTACAGCAATGCCAGTTAGTGGTATTTTCAAATGTTAGTGATATTTCTGAAAAAAATGCTATACATCTCTTATTTTTAATCCAAAATAGTTTTTGTCTCGTGTCACCTACTAACAAGATATTCCAGTCACGGCAGTATACAAGTACTTGCATATTACTGCCAGGATTCTTGATGTGATGGCTTCCCGTAAAAATATTCCCTACCACCTGTAGGGATTACATTTGCAGCTCTTCCCCACCCAAAACACCAATATTCACTATACAAAAGTGCCTGTAGATATTTTTGGGCCACCATTTTCCTTGAAGTGGTGCCAGACATATTTCTTCCTATGGGTTTGCGAAAACCAAGTTTCATTCAGATAAGGCTTGTTGTCCTCTGTATGCAATAAATGCATAGTTCACAAAAATGTATTTCCCAAGGTAGCAATATCCCTTTGTTCCATAAGAAATTTTTGTTCGTCCTCACATTTTCTGGTCATAAAACCAATGTCATTTAGAAGGGGAAGAATGAACGTTCCCAAGCCCTTATACTCAATTTTGTATTAGTCGTGGACTTCATTAGACCTAGGATACTATCCTCTATTGTAGTATTCTAACACATTCCAACAGCATACTTTTTTTTTATTAAAATCATCCATTCGAGTAA
The DNA here is from genome assembly GCF_021461395.2 of Schistocerca americana. Taxonomy (NCBI): domain Eukaryota; kingdom Metazoa; phylum Arthropoda; class Insecta; order Orthoptera; family Acrididae; genus Schistocerca; species Schistocerca americana. The sequence goes on along the minus strand of NC_060119.1, from coordinate 449,185,614 downwards.
ATCTATTTTCCAGTTTATATCCCTTATGTGGTGAATGGAAGAAAACATTCACACCTACAGCCTCTGAGGAAGTTAATCACTAACATGTTGCACTGTTCTTTCTGTGACTCCACAAGCTTTTGCTGTCAACTTTTGTACTTGGGCAAAGTAGTGTTCATTCTGGCTCCCTCATCACAAGCAAGTTAATTGAATAACTTTAATTAAACATTACATATTTAGTTCATTTTCTAATGTACATTCAGTCCCGGCATACACTAAGAATATATGGACTACCAACTAATCTATGCATAGAATGTTACTCTTTATAACTGTCTGTAAAGCAGAATAAGTTCACAAAAAAGCAAAACCAAATATACGGAAGTAGCGAATTGTGACGACTGACCTGCTGGCACCTGTCGTGGCAACACTACAGTGTCAGGGTCAAAGTGGGGGGAGACGTAAGGAGCAACCTTGAGCAGCCTACTTTTTTGACAGAAACTTTAAAAATTCAAGCCAATTATTATTCTGTTTTGTAAGAGACTATTGGGCTGTTCAGCATTACTTGAGAGTTATTTTTGCAGCAACAACTGCAGGATGTTACATAAACTATTATTTTATTGTAACCATGAGAGCCTTGTTAGAGATAATTACCATAGCTTGGGAAGGAGCTGAGTTTTATTGTAATATAAAAAGTAACAACAGTTGTTGCCAAAAATAATTGTACTGAAAATCAAAGCCATCTACATAATTTGAATTTGTAACTGAGGTTTGAAAAGCTTTTCCCCCCTTCAGTTAAAGTATACTTTATTTCACATATGGACATGTGTAATTACGTATTATTTCCCTAACAATACTATGAAAAAGATAGTTGCTACTCACCATACAGAAGGCATGCTGAGTCACAGATAGGCACCATAAAAAGACTGTCAGAAAATGAGCTTTCGGCCAACAAGCCTTCATTAGGAGGGGGAAAAAATAAAAAAACCACACACACACACACACACACACACACACACACACACACACACACACACACAAAAACACAACTCGCATACACATGACAGCAGTATCTGGCTGCTGAGGTTGGTGGTCCGTTTGTTGTGCCTATCTGCAACTCAGCATCTCTGCTGTATGATGAGTAGCAACTATCGTTTTCGTAATATTGTTACATTCCATACTGGATTTTCCATGGTGGGACATTACTTCTCTAGGTACTTTAAGCTTGTGTTCTCCTCATAGACAGTGGTATTAAGAGAGAGAAGCTTTTCTGCACCAGAAGCCATCACTTTTAAAGATACTTCACTGATAAAAAAAAATGTTTGCCTTCCTACATAAATTACTTACCAACCCAAGGATGTAGTACATCAACAAGTATAAAATTTAAGCTTCTGACTTATTCAAAAATAGTTAAGAATAAGAAGGGAGGGGAAACATAAACACCAATCATAACTCTTGAGAAATAATTTTGATAAGTAGGGAATGCAAGGCTATTGTCGCCATAAAAGAAATGGATTGTTCAGATTTCTTGGTATTTCAGCTGGAGTGCAACTGGAAATACCAGTTATCATATATGTGAATGAATGCTTACCTATCATTATTACAAGAACAAATATATGGTGTCAAAATTGCCTTATTAGCAAACAAGTGAAAAATAAATTTTACTATGGTTCTCTTCAGTTAGGTTAACATTGTGAAATAATTAGTAGAAATCAAGGATGTGTACTAATACCTTTTTCAGGGAGTAAAATACTTGTGTATGTATCTTACAACTAATAGGGTTCTGCACATTCACAGTGCAAGTCACATTCACATTATCAGGAACACACAAGCAATCTATTTATGAAACAGAAGGGAGGACAACTCATTAAATTTTGTACACAGATTTTTTCTCGTGCCTTATTGTCATATCTATTTGCATTGTTTGTACACTAAACTGTCCATAATTACCCAATGTAAATTACAGTTTGTGCAAACTTACTTAATCATTTCTCAGATAAGCATAACAGTAATTAATACAAGAGAAAAAGATATTGACTTACAATGGGTATATACCCAAATTTGCAGATATTCTTGGAAGGGAAGCTGCTAGTTTTGTCCACTCCCCCTCCCCACAGACTAAATTCATTGTTACTTTATTAAACTAACTCATGGTTATGGGTCTGGTGGTACTGTGTCACAAATTAAATTTCTCTCATTGTGTAAATGGATATTTAGAAATTATCATTTTCCTGGTATTTTTTTTTACTCACATTTCTTTTTAGGTTCATACTCACATGAGAATCTAAGTTACATGGTAGTTTTGCGTCTTGGGTCCATTAATTGCAGCTTTACATTTTCCCTTTATTACACAATAACATGTTTGACATTATTTTTATGACAGGAAACTACCTCTTTGCTTTGTGTTTGTGGTACCAGCAAAAATTTAAGGTAGTACAGTGCTTTTTATTCTAGTTACACTTTTACAGAATTTTTGGGTCCTTAAACACACCACATTTGTCCAAGAACTCAAAGCTTGTATTATAAATTTGATTTCACACTCGTACTGTTTAGAACACACCATTCGATATTTGCTTGTGATGTGTATAGATACTCATTCAGATACATTAGCAACTATTTTTTGATCATTTATTAATTGGAAAAGATACTACAGACCTAACTTAAGTTCTCTCTAATATGTTTTCTAAATAAACTTATGTCAGAAAAACAACTTTTGAAAGTCCGTCAGTATAATCTTGCTGCCTTTGTATTTCAAGCTTCATGCTTAATAATTTTCTCTAGTACTGTGTGCTGTTGAATTTATAACTAATGGAAAGGCTGTGTGAGAGTGTAGGAGGAAGACATTCACAATACCGTCAAAGATAATCTTATTGCACAGCCTTTCCCAGAAATGGGTGTAGGGGGAAAGAGGCTACCTGAGTTCATTAAAAACAAAATAAAAAAAAAGGGTTGGTTTTTATGCTGAAGCCAAGTGAAGCAAAATATAAATGCACATCAATGTGATTGCAGAAAATGTATGTAGTTTCTCATACAGAAAAATGAATGAATTAGAAAGTAAGTACATTGTGTACATGGTATATAATAACTGAACACTGCCAATAATTTGTGATAGTATATTTCTTTTTAAAATAAGAAATACATGTTGATTGCCACTTTTACACTGCCCCAGGTCGTTCATCACATATTCATGTAAATCTTCATCGAGACTGAAGAGAAAAATGTTTTGTTGGCAGATCACAAACTTTTTATAGAAAATGTTAAATAATAATGAAAAAAATCACAAAATTAAGGTGTATGCAATGAATTGAACTTGTACATCAATCATTCAGGTGATGAAAGCTGTAATGTTCTTTTCCTCACCAGTTTCTAGCTTGAAAACAGTTGCCCCAAAAGCTGTTCTCAACATCATCTAAACTTTTCTGTCAAGCTGTCTGCAGTAATTTTCTTGTTTACAATCTCCACAGAATGTAACTTTTTGATTATGGTAAATTTGTCTGCCAATTAATGTAATTGAAAATTTGATTAGAGTACCTCTAATTAAACTGTAATACACAAAGTTCTTTTGAAGTCAGCACTCACACAATTTCAGATTTGGATCCATAAATACTTCTCAGGTCATGAATGTGTTTGACTGTAGAGAGATTAAGAAATGTGCTGTAGGAATGAAGTTATTCACAGAACATTTTTGTCACGGTATTAAAAAAATTGACCAGAAAGGATAATGTCTGTGTGTCAGTTATCATTGGTGAATCAGCACCATGTTTCGCTTTGCTATCTCCTACAGCAATCATACAGGATTGGATTTTAATCAAGATGCATAATAGATAGCAACTTTTGTTGCTAATTATGTTCAGACTAGTTGCATCTCACTGATTAACATGGATTCAAATTTTCGTAAAATGTTGTTGTAGGTATTCTTTCCTTAATTTCATCTAGCTTAACTCTGAAAAATTAATATGAAACTTTTGAACTTTGAAAGAATTTTCTTGACTTTGTATGTAATGTAAACATTTTATTTGATCATTATGGGCCAATCCAATTGCATGACTGTGGATAATGAATTTGATATCAACTGCATACAGCATTCACTTTCTCTTCAGTCCATGTTGAAACAACTTACAGAATTCAGTGCCTTCAGTAGTCCTTTGTAATAATATTTTGTAATGTAACAGTTGCACATTGTTGATCTCCTTCTTTACCAAACTGTGTTTGCCATTATCATTATGTTCACAATCAAGCTCATGATGTAAATTATCAAGTTTTAAATAATGTAATGTTATTGATTTGTGAATTAATTTGTCCTTAAGATATGTTGTAATAGTAATTGTAAATGAATTTATCTGAAAAATATGAAAAACCAAGAAATAAACATTTTAGTCAGTTGAAAGCAGTCAAAATCTTACTAAAAATCATCTGACAAGTGGAAAGTAGCTCATTTATGTTTGATAGGTGTATTACCTTTATATTGTAATTTCGGTTGAATTATCATTACAGTGCATCTCTTATGAAAGAGTTAAATATCTTTCCTTCTTCCTCTCATTCCTTCTTTTGTTACAAAGAAAAAGATAAGTTTATGGTGCATGATTAGTTCAATTACAAAATGATCATCTAAAAACAAAAGTGCATTGATGGAAAAGCCTAGATTGAGTGTATAGGGTGTCCGAGGAGGAATGCTCATTCAAATAAAAAAGTCTGGTAAACATGAGCTCTAAAGTGTATACATTGAGAGCTATAAGCACTTGTCCAGCAGAAGATATGTGTTTCACAGTAGTGAAGATGAAGTTGTGCTCATAGCTCTTAAGGTATACATTTTAGAGCCCATTTTTACTGGACTTTTTTTTTGCACATACTACCACTTCTCAAAATATGGAAAGCAAAGAGCTTGCAGTAGAAGAGATTTGTTTCACAGTATTGGAGATGAAGTGCTCATAGCTTCTTAAAGTATTCATTTTAGAGCTCATATTTACTAGACTATTTTGCTTCGAATGATCATTCCTGTTATATCCCTGAATACTGGTGATTACTCCTGTGACACCATATATGACACACATGATAACTATTTGCTGAATACAAGAGGCACTGATTAGCATTTATTTTGTCCTTCACTGCTAATGGGTACACTGGTACATATTGTGGGGCAGGGGTCCTTTGTCATGCTTACCCACTCCTAGCTTTTGCTCCCTCTCTAATGTTCTTGGTGGTATGTTCAACTCAAGCCTGACTTCCTTCCCAGAATGCTTCCTGCACAATACTGAATTGGTTGTAATTGTGCCTTGCATATATTTTCCTGGAAATGAAATTGCTTCCACAGGTGAGGTTGCTAACAAATGAAAGTGACATATGAATGGTATATGTGTGGATGGACATGTGTGTGTGTGCGCACGAGTGTATACCCGTCCTTTTTTCCCCCTAAGGTAAGTCTTTCCGCTCCCGGGATTGGAATGACTCCTTACCCTCTCCCTTAAAACCCACATCCTTTCGTCCATCCCTCTTTCCTGATGAGGCAACAGTTTGTTGCGAAAGCTTGAATTTTGTGTGTATGTTTGTGTGTCTATCGACGTGCCAGCACTTTCGTTTGGTAAGTCACATCATCTTTGTTTTTAGATATATTTTTCCCATGTGGATATATATATATATATATATATATATATATATATATATATATAATAGAAGGAAACATTCCATGTGGGGAAAAAAATATATCTAAAAACAAAGATGATGTGACTTACCAAACGAAAGCGCTGGCACGTCGATAGAGACACAAACATACACACAAAATTCTAGCTTTCGCAACTAACGGTTGCCTGGTCAGGAAAGAGGGAAAGACGAAAGGATTTGGGTATTAAGGGAGAGGGTAAGGAGTCATTCCAATCCCGGGAGCGGAAAGACTTCAATTCTGCTCTGCAGAATTTTGTGTGTATGTTTGTGTGTCTATCGACGTGCCAGCGCTTTCGTTTGGTAAGTCACATCATCTTTGTTTTTTTATATATATATATATAAAAACAAAGATGTAAGTGCTGGCAGGTCGACAGACACACAAACATACACACAAAATTCAAGCTATTATACTGACTTTTTTGTCCCTGAAAAATACCAAACAGAAGTTCATGGTATGTGATCTTGCCTCTGTGGTGGATAGGAGAGCCACAGTCCAGACTAATTTGCTGATCAGCTGATTTGTTTCAAAAGTGTTGTGAGGTCTCACTTTTCTCATGGTGAACTTTAATCACTTTCAGCTTCTTGTGTCATCTCTTCCTCCAAGGGAGTTTTCTAAGCATCTGAAGTGAGTTCATTAATGCCCCCTGTTGATGTTCCAGAAAATCTCATTGAATGATGCCTTTGTCACCCCAAAAAAATTATCCCCATTGCTTGCTGTGCCAGTTGTTAGCTCTTTTGTATTGTAGTTCTCGTTGTGTATCAATTTAGAGAACAATGCTGAATTTCAACTTGTAGCCTCCCAAAAATATAGCTTTCATATTAACTATAGCTAATTCTACATATGCTCAGTGGTGGATACAGAAAAACCTCAAGGGGGTAGAGCTAAAGATATCTTGAGCTACCTTTACTTTTAGTGTAATAAAAAATAATCAAGTCACATGCAAAGCTTAAGAAAGTTTTATTTAAACTGATTATACACATATACAAGACAATGCCATCTTATGATATAAAAAATTTACGATTGTGGTTCTCTTCCTTAAAAGATGAATTCTACACACCTATTCTTCCTGGCAAATTGGTTAATTACATCGCAGGTGGCAATGCCGGCAGCCCCACAAGGGGGGTGGGTGGGAGTGGGAGGGTCGCACATCCCCCCATATGTATCCACGACTGTGTAGGCAGAGGATATCGAGCACCACTTCTAGTAATTTCCTTTCCTATTCCACTAGAAAAGGGAAAAACAATTGTTTATATACCTCTGTAAAAGTCCTATTTTCTCTCTTCTTTCCATGTGTGGTCCATACACAAAATACACATTGGTGGCAGTCAAACCGTTCCACAGTCAGCTGCAAATTGCAGTTCTCTAAACTTTACAACAATGTTTCACAAAAAGGATGTTTGCTTCCCTCCAGGGATTCCCATTTGAGTTTCAAAGCATTTCTGTAACACCCACATATTGATCAAATCTACCAGTAACAAATGTAATAGCACGCATCTGAATTGCTTCAATGTGTTTCTTTAATGTGATCTGATGGGGATCCCAAACACTCGAGCATTACTCAAGAATGTGTCACACAAGTGTTTCATATGTGGTCTCCTTTATATATTAGCTACACTTTCCTAAAACTCTGCAAATAAACCAAAGTTGACTATTTGACTTCCCTACTACTGCTCTTACATGCTAATTCCAATTCATATCACACTGCAGTGTTACACCTAGATATGTAATCAATGTGACTGTGTCAAGCAGCATACCACCAGTAATGTATTTGAACATTACAGGATGTTTTTCCTATTCATCTGCATTAATTTACATTTTTATACATTGAAACAAGCTCTTCTACAGTAACTCAACAATGATACTTTCTGGTATACTAGAGCATCATCAACAAACAGTATCAGATTGGTGCTTACCCTATCCATCAGATCATGTATGTATATACAGAGCAAGCAGTCCCAGCCCAGTTCCCTTGGGGACTCCTGACAATACCCTTTTTCTGATGAACACTTGCTGTGCAAAACACCATAATGTGTTCTGTTACTTAAGAATTTTTTGAGCCATCCCCTCTGGACCTAGCATCTTATTTGTTTTCAACTCTTACAGTTGCTCCTCAATGTCAGGGATCCCTAATTATGGGTCATCCATATGAGATGATTTTTTAAATGTGAAATTTAAAACTTCAACTTTCCTTTTGTTTATGTCATGTGACATCTGCGCTGTAAATATAAAAGGTGGGTTAGCGATTACTATGTCAATGCCATCTGTTTATTCTACAGATTATTCAAATTGTATATACAAACCAAAAGGCACACTTAACTTTCTGTCAGGTGCAGCTGGCCTGACAGGTACAGCTGACATGTTTTTGTTTCTCTCCCTCCAATTAGTTGATGTGGAATTTCCCTGCCGTAAGTACCTTCTTATTTTCAGATGGTGTTTACAGCCCCCTCCATTAGTTTTTGTATGAACTTTAGGGAGAGCAGATGTGAAGTTCGTGGGCTCTCAAGTTCATTGCACCTGATTACATCTCATTTATGGAGATGTAAATTTTTGGTTCTTTTTCATCAGAATTGTTATTTTTCTTACTTGATGGATGAGTAATGTGAATGTTGTGAATATTTTGCAAAAACATATTGTATCCTGAACTCAGCCTTTCAGGCACATTGTGCCTGAATACATAATTATACTGCTGTTCTCTCTTTTGCACTCCAAACTCTCACAGATATGGCTCGGAATTATTACGATTTGTCTAATCTGTGTCATCTCAAAGAAATACAGCATTTGCGGATACGCAATTGCGATGAAGACCCTGATGCTATATGAGGATCTTGACAATGATGGGACTGACATTGATTCACTAGACAAGGTGGAAGAATGTGAGGGTGATTCCATAAGAGGTCAAGATGGTGAGGACACTGCTGAAGATAAAGAAGGAAGAGACAGCAAAACAAAAAAAAATTATTCGGGAAGAGATTAGAAAACCATGTGGGTCAAAAAGCCATCACATGGGACATCACATCATCATCACTCACCGTCCTGGAGTCATGGCAAATGCTAGGAATGCAAAAGTGCAGTTGAATGTTGGAATAATTCATTCATTGACAACATCCTTGAAACAAAACAATTGTCAAACACAAAACCAATACATTGGTGCTATCGAGAATCATTTTTCCAGTGTGTGTGTGTGTGTGTGTGTGTGTGTGTGTGTGTGTGAGAGAGAGAGAGAGAGAGAGAGAGAGAGAGAGAGAGAGATCAGTTCCACAGATATAACTGAACTAAGTGCTTTTATTGACTTGTTGTACCCGGCAGGTCTACACAGAGGAAATTGTCAAAGTCTGGAGGAACTCTGGGGGGGAATGAAGGTGATGGCATTGAAAAATTCAGTCTCGTGATGAATCTCAAATGATTTAAGACTCTGATATATTGCCTTCATTTTGACAACCGAACTACCAGAGCCCAATCAAAAGAATTTGACCAGTGCTCTCCTATTCATGGAGTTTTCAAAACGTTTGTAAAAAGGAGCTAATGTGCTGTAAATAATGTCACAATAGACAAAATTCTTCAAAGTTTTCTTCTTAGATGTATTTTTTTGGCAGTATATATCATTGAAACCAAACAAAAATGGGGTAAAAGATTTTGCTCTTGTTGATGCTAAAATGGTATATACAGTCAGCATGAAGATCTATGTTGGACTACAACCAGTGAGTCCTTTTTGTGTCAGCAAAAAACCAAGCGGAGTTGCCAAGAGAATGGCTAAGCCTGTATTTGTATCCAGTCACAGTATCACTGACAACTGATTTTGACCTCATCAGCTATTTGAAGACAAGAAAGCTGTCAGAAAAAAATAAGTGATGGTTGCCATCAGATTTTGTTGACATAGAAGAGAATAAACATTAAAGCAGTGTGTTTGGTTTTAATGCTGGAAAGGTTTTGATTTCCTACATACTGCACTAGAAAAAAATTTGATGCTTGTATCTTTGCTTTAATGACAGCGCCATTGGTGCTGAACCTGGAGAGAAAAATAAACCAGAGATACTCACTTTCTAAAATTCACCAAAAGATGGTATTGATACTGCAGATAAAATGTGTGCTACTTACAGTGTGGGCCAAAACACAAAGTACTGGCCAATGATCAAATTGAATGTGGGCAATACCAGCTCCTAGGTTATTTACCTTGGAGTTCAGCTGAAAGACTGCATAGAAGAATGTTGCTAAAATTGCTGGCACATCACCTTGTTCTTGGAGAGCTACGTAGAAGAAGTACGAAGAAGATGGGAATCCCAACCAAGTTGCAAAACTGACTCAAGAGATTTATCCCTAGAAAAGACAGAGAGAAATCATCAGCACTCCCAAATCCTAAAAGATGTCGGTGCACCACCTGCACTACAAAAATGGGTTGCAGAAGGATGTGAAAACTGCCACAATGAGCTCTGCTTACCCTTACAAATATGGTCTGCCAACTTTACTTCTCTCTGTGCCAGTGTGTTTCTTCTGGTAATTTTGAGTGAGTGTGAAAGGCACCAGCACCAAACTAGTGACTTGAAATTGGAATGTACTGTTAATAAAGTTTACACATTGAAAACTGTAACTGTTTGGTGGTGGTTTCAAAATTTTGTTCCTTTGTATGTTGTTTCTTTTGTGTTTAATAAAAGATTCTTTAGCACCCATTTTCATATGTTCTGTTTGTACACACTCCCATGCAAGACAGTGATAATGTTTAGGGCACTAAAGTTGAAAATATTGGGTAATATGTGATTCCAAAATCTACAACTGTCAGGCTCATTGCACCCGAGTATGGGAGTCCCAGAATTGTGCCCGATGGAGGGTTAACTAGTGTAAGGGGAAAAAGTACTTTAAAAATTTGTGGAGTCATGTATATGGATGTTACATGCAATAATACAAGGGAAAGGATACACTACTACTCACCGTAAAGATGACATGTTGTGTTGCAGACAGACACAATGAAAAGACTGTTACACATTTAGCTTGTGACCCCAACCTTCTTCAGAAAAGGGAACACACACACATTCAGTCACACGAGCAAACATACCTCAAGCACACATAACCGCCATCTCTAGCAGCTTTGACCTGAGTGCAACTGTCACATGGAGCATCGAGAGGCCATGAGGCAGAGATGTGGGAACGGGGGAGTGGAAAAGGAGAGGAGCAGTGAAGAGGAAAGACAGATGGGTATATTGGCAGAGGGCAGCACACAATGAGCATGAGGGATGTGGATAAGGAGGATGTGATAGGACGGAGGGGGTAGAAACTGTTGGGGGGGTGTGGGGTGTGATGACAACAGGTTACCATAGGTTGAGGCTGGGATAATTTCTGTTATGCTAGGTTCCACGCCAAGTTGCTTGCAAGTGGAAAGATTGGGAAATGATGGGACTGAACATCCCCCACAACATCGACAAGTTTCCAAAACTAAATTTATTAACACCTCAAGACATATGCTGAAACCTAAGTACAAGGTTAATACTCAGGTTATGAAAGTTGAATACAACAGTTAATCATTTACCAGTAGTGAAACATGAAAGTAATTTAACCAAACTCTTTAAGCTAGTTAATTTAAAAAGAAACAGTCTGTTGCTTATGAAAACATGAAATTCATTTGGCAAGATTAATAACATTTAATATAATCAAAATCTGAGGTCCAATAAGTTCACTACAGAGTCCAAAAAAATATTTACTAACATACTGGGAATTAGTAACTCTGATACCAAAATTGTAAATCAGAATAGCAAAGGTCTCCAGATTGTAATTTAATCAAGTTCTGATCAACAGAATTTTACAAAATGGTGCTTAAATAACAATATAAAGAAAATTGATCCATAGTGCCCACCGCCACTGGTCCAAACTCAGGACAGTTAACAATTGAACTGCTCAGAATTTTGGCTCTCATCTTCTAGAACACATGTAGGAGACAAATGTGACTATATGCAGGAACATCATATAATTAACAATTAGACAAGTTGAAATCAGGAAGTAGATGAAAGAGGCTGTGTGAGGCTGCACTGTAATGTCCAAGGCAATTGTATTGGGAGACTTACATGATAATTCCAAAATTCACATACCAAATGTAGAACCATTGCAAGAAACTACTCACGGACTGTGCAGTTGGTGAACATCATCAACATAATACTAATAATAAATAGACAGCAATGCACTCAGAGTAAATTTTTCCCAGGCAGTAGTAATTAATGTTTCACAAAAATTATTACAGAATACCATGAGACTTAAGTTTCAAAATACTTGTTGGTTCCAGCTGGGAATCAGCACAACACTTCAATAATAATAAATAAAACATAAGTAAACAGGAAAAGAATAAAATTTTACAAACTTTGCCACAATAACTTATTAAACTTTAAGTCAAATGTGACACCAGTGGGACACAATAATGCAGGTCATTACATTCAAATTTGGAGACAATAAGTGGGCAGCAGCCACAAAACTCTAAATGAGGAGGCTGAGCTGAAGCACAAACCAGGAGACAATGCAGTTTGCTCACTTAGGTCACAGAGTAATGAGCAAAACAAAGACTCCTTCCACAACGGGAGGAACACTAAGAACACCAAACACTGACATGTGGTCACTACTCAGAATTTGACTCTTCCTCACTTAAAGTTAACTCTGAGAAATATGAGAGTTCCCAGATGCATTCACTGAAAAGTTCATTTTATTATCTTCCTGTAAATCATTTACATGATGTAGGAATTGTCACAACAAAGTTATCATACTAGTACAAGTACTACAGACATAATAATGGAATATCACTTTCAAGGCACTTTTTAAAAGTACAAATTTAGACATATAAATTAAAATTTTTGGCAATAAATTTCACACAATCAAAGCACTCATCTACGTCATAGAAAGTTTTGCTTAAAAGGTAATTTTTAAGCTCAGTCTTAAATTTTACTTCACCTATTATTTCCTTCACGTACACTGGCAGAGCACTGCAAAGTTTTATTCCAAAATAACTTACATGCTTTTGGGTTTGTGTTGTCCTTACCCTTTCTACATACAAATTCTTACGAGTTCTAGTATTATAATTATGGCAGTCCTCATTTGTACGTAGATTTTTCATATGTGCTCTTGTACACAGAATGCTTTTAAAAATATACAGTGATGGTATTGTGAGTATTTGCAGTTCTTTGAAAAGGGGCCTACAATGAGTTCTTTGAGAGTTATGTGTTATGATTCGTATAGCTCTTTTCTAAAATTTGAAGATATCTGTTAAGCTTGATTTAGTTTTACCCCAGAACATTATGCCGTAAGACACGATGGACTGAAAGTAAGTAAAATACACTAGTCTAGTACAGTCTTTGCTGCATACTCTAGATAATATCCTCAATGCAAAAGATGCCGAATTGAGCCTGTGGGATAAGTACTTGAGATGGTCTTTCCAGCTTAAGTTTTGATCAATGTGCATGCCCAAAAACTTTGTGGATTGTACACTCTCTATCTTCTTATCCATTAGTTTTAACTGGAGGTCCATATCTTGAGTTGCTTTGCCATACTGTATATAATTTGTTTTACTTAGATTAAGTGTTAACTCATTAGCATTAAACCAATGTTGAATATATTTCAGGACTATATCAGTTGTGGTGGTTAATGATTTTTTATCATCACTTATAATTATGATAGTGTCATCTGCGAACAACATTATTTTGGTAGAAATATTAGGATTTTTTATGTCATTTATATAAAGCAAGAATAATAAGGGACCAAGAACACTGCCCTGTGGGACACCTATTTCCAATTTCTTTGCATCTGAGACCCACTTGATTTTCTGATTTTTATGTTCTGCGATGATTTCTACCACCTGAGTTCTATCTTGAAGGTAAGATCAAACAGCTGCTTCACAACTCGACTTACACCTATTGCCTCCATCTTAGATAAATCTAAGTTAATTCCCACTACACATTTTTTAGTGTCGAGACTCCTGACAATCTCTTTGGTATAGGCATGGATAGCTGATTCTGTGCTGTGACCCGAGCAAAAGCCATGTTGATTGCAGTTTAGAAGTTTGTGAGCATCTAAGTAATTTATGAGTCTGGTTTTCATTAATTTCTCTAGAATTTTTGAAAATGATTGGAGAAGGGATATTGGTCTATAATTTTCTACCTTGTATGGATCTCCTTTTTTAAACAGAGGTCTAAGCTTAGAGATTTTCAACCTTTCAGGAAACACACCTTCGCTGAAAGACAAATTGGCAATATGTACCAGGGGCTTTATAATTTGTTGTGCAACTTTTTTTACTATTGACACAGGCACTTCATCCACACCTGCAGACATGTTTGATTTTAGACTCTTTACCACCTTTAATATTTTATTATCATTTGTGGGAGTTAACAACATACTACTGTCTACTTTTGGGGCTGTTAATTTCTCATGTTTAGTAAAGTTTTTACTTAATGACACTGGTTCACTTAAAAAGTAATTATTAATGTAATTTGCCAGAGTTTCATCTTTTAATTCAATATTTTCACTATTTTTGAGTACTATTTCCTGATCCTTGAGGCTCTTACCTATTTCCCTTTTCACAATTTCCCAAATAGTTTTTTATTTATTGCCTGATTTTCTTATTAATTTATCATTACTTAGTAATTTTGCTTTTGTAATTACTTTTCTATATATTTTTTTTGTAATTTGTTACGTGTTCTTTAAACTTGGGGTCAGTCCAACTTTTCAGTCTATAGTTAAGCATTTTCATGGTCCTGGAGGAATTTCTAATATCTGTTGTGATCCAGGAGTTAGCATGTGTATGCCCATATGTGTTTGTTTTGACAAGTTTCTTAGGAAAACACATTTCAAAATTCAACATAAACAGGGAAGAAAAAACATTATATGCAGTGTTTGTGCTAGTTTGTAACAGTACTTCTGCCCATGATTGGTTAGTCAATGTATTTATGAAGTGACTGCAACTATTTGTGGAGAAGGTTCTTTTGTACATTTGGTATGAACTATTTTTGGTCACAGGGGCTATGGGAAATTTAAGGACGAGTGCTTTGTGATCGGATATTCCTAGGTCAACATTTATTACATCTATATCTATGGCATCTATATTTGTGAAGATATTATCTATGAACTTTTTGAGGAGTTTGTTATTCTTGTAGGGTTAGTTATATGTTGATATAAATTGAAGCTCTGTAAAATATTAAGGAACTCATCTTTGAATGCACCTTCAGTCAATAAGTTGGCATTAAAATCTCCACTTATAATTATTGTTGATTTTTTATGATGTAATGTTTTGAGCAATCCCTCTAACTTATTTCTAAAAATTTCAGGATCACCACATGGTGATCTGTACACTGACATTATTATTAATTTACTCTTTTGCATATTCAACTGTATTGCTGCAGCCTCAAAATGTTTTTCTTCACTCACGGATTCAGTTACAGTCATATATTTAACCTTTACTCCAGGTTTTACATAAATGCAAACACCACCATGTCTTTGTTTCCTTCCTGCAATAATGACTTACTAATTTGTATGGGGAAATGCAAATATTTTCTAGTTCATAACTCATGCACCAATGTTCTTGAATGCAAATACAATCTATACTAGCTTCACTGGCTGCAATCTCAAGTTCTAATATTTTATTTTTAATGCATTGTATGTTAAGGCTCATTATTTTTAAATTATTGAAATTAAATTGAGAGGAGTTTGTACTTATGTTTCCCAATGTTACCGGCTGTTCCTTGCTGAGGCTGAGTACCAAAAATCCTGAAGAATTACACGTTTCCTGCTCCTTGTATTTCTTACCCCTGGACGTGCCACCATACTTGTTGTATCTGTAGTTGTAGCTGCTGTTTCAGTGGATGCTGGAGGTGTTTCTGAAGCTGATGATTCAGATGTTGCCAGTTTTGATGCTGAGTCCGTTTTTGTAACTGATGTTCCAATTGAACTACAGTTGGCACTGATGTTACTGTGGAAGCTGCGTATGAAGCTGATAAATGAGGTGTCAGCTGAAGAATAACTCCCAGTGTTGTCTGAAGCTTGGTTAGTGCAGCAAATGGCTTCTTCCTGCTTGCTTCCCTCCCAGTGTGATCACATCTATCTGGTGAGCTGGCTTCCCTATGTAATCCTTGCATACACGCCCAACATATTCAGAGGACAAATGCACAATGAACTATAAGATATGCAACCAAGCCCCATGGCCAGCATGCGTGCCGAACTCGAACTGATGCTTCCCATGTGCCTCACCATGTCCTCTGTCCTCGCCACTGCTCAAGTCGATTGCCTGATACCATGTCCATATCTCATCGCACCAAAGATAAGCCTGTATGGGGTGTGGCGTGACCTATCAATTTGCATAGTGTCTCAGTTTCAGGAGCATAGAATGTGTTGCAAAGATGACTCCCATCTGCGTAGTTCAATAAATCTGATGGTGGGGTGGAGGATCCAGGTGGGCCAGGTTGTGAAGCAGCCATTGAAATCAAGCATGCTCTGTTCAACTGCATGTTGTGTCACAGGGTGGTCTACTTTGCTCTTGGCCACAGTTTGGTGTGGCCTTTCATCCTGGTGGGCAGCTGGTTGGTAGTCACACCAATTACCAATATAAAAAGCTGTGCACTGATTGCAGCAGAGCTGGTATATGACATGGCTGCTTTCACAGATGACCAAGCCTCTGATGGAATAGGAAAAGCCTATGGCAAAACTGGAATAGGAGGTGCTGGGTGGTTGGATTGTGCAGGCCTTGCACTTGTGTCTTCCACTGGGGTATGATCCTTGCGACAAGGGGTTGGGATTGGGAGTGGCATAGGAATGGACTATGGTGGGCAGTAGAACACTACATTAGGAGGGGTGGGGAAGGTTTTAGGGTAGGATGTCCCTCATTTAAGGGCATGATGATAGATAATAAAATCCTGCTGAAGGATGTGGTTGAGTTTTTCCAATTCGGGATGGTTTTGGGTGATGAAGGGGATGTCCCTTTGTAGCTGGTTCTTAAGTGTGGGGATGTTGCATGGGAGATCTATTTGTGGACCGGGTCTGGGTGATAGTGCCTGTTTGTGAAGGCCTTGGTGAGACCTTCAGCTGTTTGGCAAGGGATTTCTTCTTAATGCAGATACGCCATACCTGGGTATCCACACTGTTTGGGAGGGATTCTTTGGTGTGTATGGGAAGACAGCTGAGGGACTTTTTGGTGTGGAAGGGGTGGCAGCTGTCTGAAATGCAAGTACTGCTGGTGGTTGGTGAGTTTTACACACACTGGAAGGTTATGTGCTGGGTTGAGGAGGACTAGGCGAAGAGAAGGTGTTGAGGTTGTGAAGGAATGAAAATAGAGTGCCTTGGTCCTAAGTTCAGATCATGAAGATGTCATCAATGAACCTGGGGTTTGGCTACAAAAGTCTCCTGTAGGCAGCCCTTAAAACAGGTTGGTATAAGAGGGTGCCCACACGGCAAGGCTGTCCTGTGGATTTGTTTGTATGCCTCCCCTTCAAGGAAGAAGTAGTTGTGGTTTAGCATAAAGATAGTACGATGTATGAGGAATGAGGTAGTATGATTGGAGTATGAAGGACATTGGGAAAGTTAGAGTTAAATAATGACAAGGCCATGGGCATCAAGTCACATATGCTGGACTTCTATTGAAATTGTTTGTCAATATTTTATAAAGTTTTAGGCTTTAATTACGTATTTTAAACTTTATTTGTGTTAATATTTGCTGTAAAAGTAACTTATTCATGGATTTTCATTAATGGTTTGTTATTCGTGAGTGTGCTTGCATTGTTCGTCCAAGCCTCGTGCCTCAGTAGTGTGTTTACATTTTGCAGCGTGGAGTTGCAGCTGTAGCGGTTATAAAGCTAAGTACTGACAGAGTTATTTGTGCACTGTTATACAGTTATTAAATTTAATAGTTTTCAGCAGTGTTTTGTGCTGTTTGTGACAAAACAATGATTTAATAAACTTTTGGAAATGTGGTCACTACTCAGAATTTGTATTGAAGTCATTTAGTAAACATTGTGCTTTAGTTTTCAGCTGATGTTTTTTATTATTTATAGTGAAATATTACAGTAAAATTTTCATTCAGTGTTTTAACTTCATTGAGTGCTACAGTGGCCGCCTGAATTTTTGGTTTTTAGCTAATAATTTTGTGAAGTTTTGTTGGTATTGGTATTAGCTGTGGTGTAGTAGTGGTGGTGGTGGTTAGTGTTTAACGTCCCGTCGACAACGAGGTCATTAGAGACGGAGCACAAGCTCGGGTTAGGGAAGGATTGGGAAGGAAATCGGCCGTGCCCTTTCAAAGGAACCATCCCGGCATTTGCCTGAAACGATTTAGGGAAATCACGGAAAACCTAAATCAGGATGGCCGGAGACGGGATTGAACCATCGTCCTCCCGAATGTGAGTCCAGTGTGCTAACCACTGCGCCACCTCGCTCGGTAGGTGTAGTAGTATTAATACAAGTAGTTGCTTTCTTAGAAGACAGAGAATTTTGAGACCGCTATTGTTAGTTCTATAAATAGTTCTACTGATGCAACTGAACTTAGATAACATAGACATATCGTTTATTTTCAGTAAATGTAAAACTTTACCATGAGTGAGAAGTGTGGGCTCTGTCATAGGTTTGTGAGTAGTGGGTCATGGTGTGGAATTCGTTCAAAGTATTTTCATTAGGGGCGAATGCAGTGGGGAAGCCTGTGGGCATTCTAGCGAGATCCTCTCCTGGGAACACAGAATCAGTAGCAGAAATAAGTTGATAGAGGAGCAGGAGCGTAAGATCTGCACCCTTCAGGTGCAGTTACAATGTAGAAAGGAGGAACTAGATAGGCTAAGGAAGGTGAAGGGTGATGGGGAATGGGAACTGGCAGTTGGCAAGAAGGCAGCTAGAAGGAGGAGGTATTCAGACAGTTATACTTTGCGTATATGCAATAGATTTGACCAACTGTCAGAGTTGAGTGGAGAGTAGCCTCTTGTAGATGCAGTTAGGAGGCCTAGGTCAGTTGCAAAGTCTAACTGAAAGAAGAAGGTTCTGCTGCTAGGTAGTTCGCATGATAGAGATGTGGGACAGTAGTTGCAGAAAGTGTTGGGGAGTGAGTACCAGGTCACCAGCATTGTGAAGTCTAGTGCAGGGTTGGCTCATGTGACTGACAGCATAGGGGAGTTATGTAGGAAGTTTACAAAGGAGGATCAAGTAGTGATAGTGGGTGGAGCAGGGAGCAGTCTTGACAGGGATGGGGAATATGATGTATGTGGTGACCTGGTTAAGATAGCTACTCAAACTGGTGGCACTAATGTGTATTTCATGCAACTGTTTCAGCGTCATCTTAATGCGACTGTTAGGTGTGTTAACATGAGGCTGTGGAGGGTGCTGATGGCAGAGGGCATGGGTCACATTTCAGTGGTGCCAGTTGGGTCTATCAGTAGATCAGGCTTCACTAGCCATGGCCTACACTTCCATAGGTATGGGAAGGGGAGGCTGGCAAAGCTCATAAGTGACAGTGTAGTGGGTGGTGGTGGGATCACTCATGGAAAAATTCCTGTAGTAGTTTGTGTAGAGCTGCACATTTTTTTTAGATTGAAGTCAACTGATAGGTATACCTGCTTAGAGGAAGTCCCTCTAGCTAAGGGCTCATCTTCAGAGGACATCATGTTTCCGTGTAGAGAAGGAATTAGCATATTTCATCAGAATATAATAGGTATTAGAGATAAAGTCAGTGAACTGCTTATAGATGTTGACTCTGAAATTACTGGTATGCCAGAGCACCACTTAAATAATTAGTCAATTCAAAGGCTTCCTTTATCAGGATACAGAGCGGACTGGGGGGAGTGGCTATGTATGTAAAAAACAGTATTCTATTTGAGTCCACAGACATATCATGGCACAGCACTGAACGGATATTTGAATTTTGTGCAGGGGCACTTGAATTTAGTGAAACTAAACTTCTGATTGTTGTTTATAGGTCCCCTCACTATGACTTCAGAGCGTTTCTGCTCAAGCTAGAGAGGGTTCTTGATTCACGTTGTAGGAAGTACCAGAAATTAGTTGTATGTGGCGACTTCAATATAAATTTTGTCTATGTTACTAGATGGGCATTCTGTTAGTAAAAGGGTGAATGGCCTTTCAGACCATGATGCACAAATTTTAACACTAAAGGCTTTTTTACTCATACAAATGTCACATATAACTATGTAGGAAAGTTAATCCAATAGCAATAGAGAGCTTTTTAAACCTTATTAAGGAACAAGAGTGGCAGGATGTTTATAGTGCCAATCACATAGATGATAAATATAATGCTTTCCTTAACACATTTCTCATGCTCTTTGAGAGTTGCTTTCCATTAGAACATTCTAAATGGGGTACTAGCAGTAATAGGCAGCCCAGATGGCTGACTAGTGGGATCAGGATATCACACAGAACAAAGCGGGAATTATATCAAAATGTTAGAAGTAGTCACAATCAAGCTACAGTAGCCCATTACAAATGGTATTGTAAGGTGCTTAAAAAATGTTAATAGGAAGGCAGAAAGTATGTGGCATGCAAATAGAATAGCTAATTCACAGGATAAAATTAAAACCATATGGTCAGTTGTGAAGGAAGTGTCTGGTCAGCATCGCAAGGTCGATGATGTAAAGGCAGTTCATGGTAAAAATATTTCTGTTACTGATAAATCAGTATATATGTACAGTATTTAACAATCATTTTCTGAGCATTGCTGGTGAATTAAATAAAAATTTAGCTTCCACAGGGAACCATATAACTTTCTTGGCAAATGCCTTTCCAAGATCAATGTCTGAAATACTCCTTTGTGATACAGACAAGAGGGAGACTGAGTCATTAATTAAATCACTAAAGACTAAGGACTTTCATGGTTATGATGGAGTGCCTAGCACAATATTAGAGTACTGTGCTGGATATCTTAGTCCTGTATTTAGCCATATTTTTAATATTTCCTTTAGGAATTGTCAGTTTCCTGAAAGATTAAAGTACTCAGTAGTAAAGCCGCTTTATAAAAAGGGAGAAAGGGATAATGTAGACAATTTTAGACCTATTTCTATGCCATCAGTGTTTGCTTAAGTTATGTGAGGATAATTGATCATTTTATATCACACGATTTGCTATCAAATGTACAGTTCGGCTTTGCAAGTCATTTAACAACTAAAAATGCTATATTCTATTTTCTCTGTGAGGTAATGGATGGGTTAAACAAAGGGTTTCGAATGCTAGGCATATTTTTTGATTTAACTAAGGTGTTATTTGTGTTTATCACAAAATATTGCTCCAGACGTAGGACCATTATAGAATATGGGAAGTAGGTCACAATTGGTTCACCTCTTACTTTAGCAACAGACAGCAAAAGGCCATTATTCACAATGTTGAGAACGGCTGTGATGTGGGGTCTGAGCGTAAGGTCGAGTGGGGGTTGCCCCACGGGTCAGTGTTGGGGTCACTCCTGTTCCTTATTTATATAAATGATATGCCCTCTAGTATTATGGGTAACTAAAATATTTCTGTTTGCTGATGACACTAGCTTGGTAGTAAAGGATGTTGTGTGCAACATTGGTTCAGTTTCAAATAGTGCAGTTCACAACCTAAGTTCATGGCTTGTAGACAATAAACTAATGCTAAATCACAATAAGACTCAGTTTCTTAACACTCAGTTCCACAAAACCTGACATTTTAATTTCACAGAATGTGCATATGATTAGTGAAACTGAACAGTTCAAATTTCTAGGTGTTCAGATAGATAGTAAACTGTCATGGAAAGCTCACATTCAGGATCTTGTTCAAAGAGTTAATGCTGCCATTTTTACTATTCAAACTGTATCTGAAGTGAGTGATCATTTGATACAAAAATTAGTCTACTTTGCTTATTTTCATTTGCTTATGTCATGTGGTATTATATTTTGGGGTAACTCTTCCCATTCTAAAGGGATATTTTTGGCTCAGAAACAGGCGGTTCAGGCAATAAGTGATGTAAGTTCATGAACTTCTTGTCGACCCCTGTTTATGAGTCTGGGAATTTTGACATTGGCCTCTCAATATATATATTCCTTACTGAATGAGATTTTCACTCTGCAGTGGAGTGTGCACTGATATGAATCTTCCTAGCAGATTAAAACTGTGTGCTGGACCAAGACTCGAACTCGGGACCTTTGCCTTTCGTGGGCAAGTGCTCTACCAACTGAGCTACCCAAGCACGACGCACGACCCGTCCTCACAGCTTTACTTCTGCCAGTACCCCGTCTCCTACCTTCCAAACTTTACAGAAGCTCTCCTGCAAACCTTGCAGAACTAGCACTCCTGAAAGGAAGGATATTGTGGAGACATGGCTTAGCCACAGCCAGGGGGATGTTTCCAGAATGAGATTTTCACTCTGCAGTGGAGTGTGCACTGTTATGAAACTTCCTGGCAGATTAAAACTGTGTGCCTGCAAGGTTTGCAGGAGAGCTCCTGTGAAGTTTGGAAGGTAGGAGACGAGGTACTGACAGAAGTAAAGCTGTGAGGATGGGTCGTGAGTCGTGCTTGGGTAGCTCAGTTGGTAGAGCACTTGCCCGCGAAAGGCAAAGGTCCCGAGTTCGAGTCTCGGTCCAGCACACAGTTTTAATCTGCCAGGAAGTTTCATATCAGCGCACACTCCACTGCAGAGTGAAAATCTCATTCTGGAAACATCCTCCAGGCTGTGGCTAAGCCATGTCTCTGTAATATCCTTTCGTTCAGGAGGGCTAGTTCTGCAAGGTTCGCAGGAAAGCTTCTGTAAAGTCTGGAATGTAGGAGACGAGGTACTGGCAGAAGTAAAGCTGTGAGGACGGGTCGTGAGTCGTACTTGGGTAGCTCAGTTGGTAGAACACTTGCCCGTGAAAGGCAAAGGTCCTGAGTTCGAGTCTCAGTCTGGCACACAGTTTTAATCTGCCAGGAAGTTTTATATATTCCTTACTGTCATTTCTTGTTAACAATATTGGCTTATTCCCAAGAATAAGCAGCTTTCACTCAGTTAATACTTGCAGAAATCAAACCTGCATTTGGATCGGACTTCCTTAACTCTGGTACAGAAAGGTGTGCAATATACTGCTGCATCCATTTTCAGTAAGCTACCACTCAAATTCAAAAATCTTAGCAGTAATGCACGTGCTTTCAAATCAAAACTGAAGAGTTTCCTCATGGGTCTGTCCTTCTATTCTGTTGAGGGGTTCCTTGAAAAATTAAGCTCATTCTTGTTGTATTGTTAATTGCATTTACTTAGGCTTATGGATTGATTTTTTTCAGGTTCATAAACATTTTATTTTTATCTGTTATTAATTTCATGTACTGACACATTTCATGACCTTGGAGATTTGCTCCTCAATTTGGTCCTCCAGAACTTGATGTGTGGGTGAAAAAAAAGGGGGGGGGGTGTTGATGTACAGGAAAGTGGTGTCAATAGCGATGATTAGGGGTGGGGAAGAGTCAGTGAAGAAGAGGTTGGTGTCTTTGTTATGGGAAACTAGATTACGATCAATTGGTTGAAGATGTTGGTTAATGAGGGCCAAACTTCATTCAGGAGGGGCACAATAATCAGCGACGATGAGTTGTCCAGGATTGATGGATTTGTGGATTTTGGGGAGCATGTAGAAGGTGGTTGTGCGGGGTGACATAGGGGTGAGGAGGGAAATGGATTTCAGAGCAGAGGATCTGAGAAGGGCCTAAGACATTAAGCAAGGACTGGAGAGTTTGTTAGACTTCTGGGATGGGACCACTCTGGTAGAGTTTACAGGTGGGGAGTCAGATAACTGACAGATGTCTTCAGTAAGGTAGTCAGCACGATTCATAATTACAGTGATGGAACCTTTGTCTGGAGGTAGGATGATCAGGTCAAGATTTGTTTAGAGGTTGTGTATGGCTTCTGGTGAAAGGTTGGTGGTCTTATAAAGCGACTTTGGGGTTGGACAGTGAGGCCTAGTTGGAAGTAAGGAATTCCTGGATGGTGACCAGTGTTGGTTATGTGGAGGAGAGGATCATGGTTCGATAGTGGTATGAACAAGGAGAGGCAGAGTTCAATGGTGCGATTAGGCTCACTTTTGTTGGAAAGACTGGTGGCAAAGAAGTGTTTCCATTGCAGACATTGGGAGAAGGAGAGTAGGTCTTTGACAAGTCGAACATGGTTAAATCTGGGTATGGGACTAAAGGTGAGGCCTTTGGATAGGACTGAAACTTCTGTGAGGCTGAGGGTGTGGTGGAAAGTTAACAACAGTGTTCTGAGAATGTTTCAGCTCTGGATTTGGTGGAGTTTTGGGGTATATGGCAGTTGGAATGGTCATCTGGGCAGCGTCTATGTTCTATGAGATGTTGATGAGGAGGAACACTGAGTAGAATAGAGGTTGGATAGTGGCACCTCAAGGTTACAGTAGGACGTCAGTAGACTGGGTAACGTATAGAGGTGAGGTCTGGAATGCTCCTCCAGGTGCTGGAGGTCAAGGGATTCAGTTTCGGAGATGTGATATATGTAGTAGGTATTGGACAGTAGCAGCATCTTGTGGAGGGAGCGGAAGTAGTTTGGAATAGCTTTGACATGGAGGTGTGTTTTTGCTGTACCAGGTTTGTGAGGACAGAACCTGAAAAGGTGAAGGTCATTGTGAAAGAATGGATGATATCCAGACAAAGGAATTTTTATAGTAAGACCATTTGGGAGGATTCCTTGGTTTATGCAACATTTAAGCAACTGGATGTGGGACTGGGTTTTATCTAAGGACGGCATAAGGGAAAACCAGAATGAGGTAGAAATGGGCAAATGAAAGTTTTAGATGGTTGTGAGGCAAGCTACAGAAAAATACATAAAGAGACACAAAAACATGCACAGATATGCAAATATACACACAGATATGTAAAAATATGCATAAATATATAAGAATGCACAGAAATACATAAAAATAAGCACAAATGCATGTAAACAAGTAAAAATTTGCACAAATATGTTAAAAAGCATACAAAAATGTGGAAGAAAAGGAATGGATGAGTTATGGCAGTTTGCTTGAGTTGGGATAAGGGAAGAGGAGAAGAAGAGAATTGGTGAAGTTGAGCTTTACACATTCACATTCATGGGCCACAGGTAGGTGTGGAAAATAAAACATGAAAATGTGCAAGGATGAGGGAGGAAATGGGATCAATAGGAATAATTATAGTTATCAGAGGGAAGAATTTTTAGGCATCATATACTGGACCAACCATCACCACAGCACATAGTAATCTGTTATGTGCAGATGAGATCATTGATACAGTGTGGCTTGGAAGTCAGTTTTGCACAGTTTGGAATGCAATGAATAAACACAAGAAAGAACAGACGCTGACAAAAGTAATGCTTTACAGAATAGTAACAAAGGAAAATATCACAAGGTTGTGGGATGGAGGAAAAGCCATGAGGCAGAATCGGACAATGGAACTCCATGTTGGAATAACGACAATGTAAGGAAAAGGACAGATTGCTACTCTTTGTGAAAATGAAACATTGAGTTGCAGACAGGCACAACAGAAAGATAGTTACACATTTAGCTTTCGATGAAAGCCTTTCTTAGAAAAGGAAAGTGACCCATATTCTGCTGTCCCTTACCCTTCACTACCCCCTTCAGATTGCGGCTTTTGTTGCACGTGACAATTGCATTCCAGTTCGAGCTGCTGAAGATGGCAGTCATGAATGTATGAGCTTGTTCTTGTTTGTGTGAATGACTGTCTGTATGTTTCCTTTTCTGAAGAAAGCTTTGTCCAAAAGCTAAATTTGTAACAATCTTTTCATTGTGCCTGTCTGCGACTCAAGATATCTTTATGGCGAGTAACAATCTATCCTTTTCCTTATACTGTTGATATTCCAAATTGGAGTTTTCATTGTTTGATGTTACACTCATTCATAGATGGATCTGGTGTATTTTTTCTGTTTGTTGCTGTGTTTACTACAGCAATTGTAATGTATCCTGTGGTATCTGATTATTCTGTAAACTCACCTGATAAACGTTGCATGATCTGAGTTAATTATGGTTAAATATAGTAATTCGACTACACATATCCTGAAATTTAAAATAAAACAGGATTAAATGTTGTGATAGAATGAAGGTACACTGTCCTCCATAAGTTTGGAAATACCATGCTGCGTATTACAACGGAGCAAGTTGGAAGTGCTCTATGTGAGTTATTGGCTAGAATATGGAATAGCAAGCTCCAATAATGGTTAATAATGACACATACAGTATTGTACACTTAATTATTGTACATATACATACATATTGGAACATACTAGTATTGCTCTGTTTTATGTAAACCGACGTTACCTGTTCAAGCAGTTCTACTAAACATGCCAGGTGGTGCGAGTAGACCACATGACTTTGTAGAGGTACATTGTTTACATTTATGTTCACTTGCAGCTGCGTTCGCATGAAGGTATAACATGCCACAAAAGTCATGGAAAATGGCCTCAAAGTGCCAGAGTCCACATAAATCACAGGTAATGATAATCACTTTGCACCAAGAAGGCAATAGTGTCCGACAAATAGCAAAGAAACTGATGATTTCTATCAGTGGAGTTGTCAAAACCATGCACCGGCATCGAGAAACAGGCTCCTATGGAGTTCATCCTCGCTCACGAGCACCCAGGAAAATATCAGAATGCCAGGAAAAGTATTTGGTAGTGACCAGTAAATGTAACAGATTAAAAACTGTCCGCGAATTGACTGCTGAACTAAACGCAATGAGGGATACACTGGTGAGTGAGTCAACAGTGAGATGATGCCTGGCAGACAACAACCTCCAAGGTTATGTAGCAACAAGGAAGCCACTGTTGCGCCCTGTTGACAAGAAGAAAAGGCTTCAGTGGACTAAGACACAGCAACATTGGACAGTGGGGGATTGGGAAAGAGTCTTATTCACTGATAAATCCACATTTGAAATATATGGAAGTAAACGCCGTTTACCCCACGAAAGCTTGAATCCTCAGTGCGTAATTCCAACTGTAAAACGTGGAGGGGGTTTTGTGATGATATGGGGATTCTTTGGAGGGAATAAAGTCTGAGATTTGGTGAAAATAGATGGAAAAATAAACCAAAAAGATTATCATGCTATTCTCCAGCAACATGCTAAAACATCTGGTTTTGATCTTATTGGGAAAGGGTTTGTCTTGCAGCAAGACAATGACCCAAAACATATGTCTCACTTGTGTCAGAACTATGTGGAGTCTCTAGAGGTTCATAAAATATTGAAAAACATGGAATGGCCGCCCCAATCCCCTGATTGTAACCCAGTTGAGCTGCTATGGGATGAATTGGACAGGAGGATCTGAAAACGGTAAATCATGAGTGGGTCACAATTGTGGGAGCTCCTGCAGTAAGAATGCAGATTAATTCTAACTGAAACCTTGGCAAAACTGATGCAGTGCATGCCAAGAGTGTGCAAGGCAGTGAAGGAAGCTATTTTGAGGAATCAAAAATTTAATTGTTGCATCTTCCTGTGTATTATTTGAGCTTAATAAACATTTGGAAAACAACAAAATGCATTTTTATACTATATTTCCTTTCCATTGTCTATAATTACTAGGTGTTTCCAAACTTATGGACGGTAGTGTATGTATTGGAGAACAAACTTTAAACTTATGGATGGTAGTGTATGTATTGGAGAACAAACTTTATTAGTTTTGTCAGCATCATAAACAAAATCTATCAAGTATCACTTGGCTCAGAACAGCACACAATATCTGCATGTGCAATCTTGTTGCGTTAATACACCAAGCCGTCCAGTGTGACTGCAACCAAACATCGTGCCCCCACTTCAAGAAATAGCAACCCATATTTTCAACTCTATAAACAGAACTGAAAGTCCTCCAGAGGAATGAGCTATCAGTAACATATTACAGAAAAGTGTACTCCACATTACGCACCATTCATCCATCAATGGTATTGACTGCAGACATATCGTCCAATCCTACATCCCAGATTAAATCTTCCAGATACAACACAACTGAAGAAGATCAAATTAAGGGTAGAATGGCACTGTCCTCATCCCAGATTAGATCTTCCAGATATAACACAACTGAAGAAGATCAGATTAAGGGTAGAATGGTACTGTCCTATTTATCCATACAACTTCACCATACAAGCATTTAACAGTACTGTGTACGGTGCAATCATCACCCCATTTTGTTGCAGCAAGTCTAAATCTGCCAGCTGGCATATTTAAAATTGTGTCATGCAGAGATCATTAAATGATGTACAGAAGGAATTTTTTTCATTTATCTAACCATCTTAACTTGTGGCTATATTGTTCAATGACCTTTCGCCCATGATGGTATTTTTATGTTATCAAAGAAGCTCAGCTGTTGAGATGTTTGCACATTCTCCACATACAGCAGAGATTTATTTTACAGATCTAACTACCTTACCTAATTTGTCACTATATTTTCCATGAGCTATTGACCATGATTGCACCTTTACTTTATCAAAAAAACTCAATTGTGGAGATGCCAATATGCTCTCCATCTACTAACAAAAACTACGAACACTAAAGTGATTCTGTGTACAGTACCCTACAGATTGGACAGAGCGAACTGGAACGACAAAATATACAAAATGAACACATTCTTGATGGAATATGTTGCCCGGTACAGTCACATGAAGATATTGAATGTTAATCTGTTTTTAAGGAGGACTGATTATATGAAGCATGGGCTACATTTGGTTCTGAAAGGGAAAGAAAAACTATGCAGGAACCTTCATTATGCAGCCACAATTCAGCCCACCACACCATCACTAATCTCTGTTAACTGTCTGCAACAGGCAGATCAGTAACTCACCAAAACTGTGTGCTTACAATATGGGAAAATAACAGAAGGCAAAACAAAAAAATTAACACTAAATATGCATACTATGGAATGAACAAGTGACAAGGAAGCAACACAGAAGACAATATCACCACAGCATATGAAAATAACAGAAGAAGAAACCACGAAGTTAACAGTAAATATGTCTTCAGTGGAATGAACAAATGGCAGGGAACCAGCACAGAAGACAATATCACCATGTAAAAAGACCGAGGAGGAAGCCATACCAGAGTGGTCAAAAGCGAAAAACAACAGATCGCGATGAAGTACCAGGCAGAAGTTAGCATCCAAACAACATATGAACGATTTTTTTATGGCCCAATTCACCGCAGAAGAAAACAACTGAGAAGAAGTCCAGGACTCTGAGGATGTGAAAATCAGGTTAGAAATGAAAAGAATACTAGAGCCCATTCTTCAAAGAACTAACCAGGCAAGAAATATACCTCTCATAAAACTGAATAATTCTTTAACTCTCCTATATCATAATATACAGGGCTTAACCAGTAAGCTAGAGGTCCTTTTGAATGGGTCATTGAAGGACATTTCTATCTTGTGTGCAACTGAATGGTGGCTGCAAGAAATACAAAAATGTGCAGTTGGGATTTCAGACTTCCAGCTGATTAGCAGCTTTTGCAGGGAAACATACAGTGGGGGTCGAACATGTATATATGTAAGAACAGGCATTAAATCAAAGGAAATTAGGTTTAAAAATTTCTGCTGTATTGAAAAAGATTTTGAATATTGTTTATGTGAACTAACAAATAGTAAAATTATAATTGCATGTTCCCCATCTAGCAATTTTGAATTGTTCTCTGGATATTTGGAAAATCTTCTGAACTATTTAAATAGTCAGTCAAAATACATAACTGTGCTTGGGGATTTCAATGTTAATTTCAAGGACAACTGTAAAAAAGGGCAGAAACTGGTTTATCTACTATAAAAGTACGATACAGACATGTGTGTAGAAGATACCACCAGATACAGCAGCAGAAGTGAAAGTACTATAGATGAAATATCCATTGACAAATCAAAGTGTGGCTTTAAATCGGAGGTATTG
Source organism: Schistocerca americana (assembly GCF_021461395.2). Taxonomy (NCBI): domain Eukaryota; kingdom Metazoa; phylum Arthropoda; class Insecta; order Orthoptera; family Acrididae; genus Schistocerca; species Schistocerca americana. The sequence continues at coordinate 449,156,148 of NC_060119.1, read as the reverse complement.
GATACAGGTTTCTCTGTTCATCAAGCAGTTAAACTGACTTTAGAGAAATCTCATGTGAAAAGTGACAACAGGAGATATATTGAGAGAAGATTAATTAATGATGACAGCATTAGGGTCTTTAATCTAATGTTAAAAAATGTAAACTGGGACATGGAAAGCAATAGTTCTGTAGATATAAAATTCAACAAGTTCTTGTCAAATTATAAGTACTGCTATCATATTTCGTTCCCTCTGAAGAGAATGAAAATCAACAAAAAATCAAATTCATGGATAACAAGTGAAATCAAAGAGTCATCAGAAAATTTTAGAATGCTATACAAGTGTGCTAAGCAAAATACTATCATGAAACCACATGTGAAGTGTTATAGGAAAAAAGTACAGGCAAGCTATACTTGCTGCATAAAGAAGCACAATGCTTCATGTATCAGAAAGGGTAACAACAAAATGAAATCTATGTGGAAAGTTATTAATAATCATACAGGCAAACATGAAAAAGCAAGTAATAAAATCACCAGAAAACACGGAAATGAAGTTGTTGCTGATCCACTTCTAATAGCTACTATCTTTAATGATCATTATATTAATGTAGCCTAAAACCTGATCATCACTAAATATAATCCCAAGAAAAATGTAAGAACTCCAATAAATGAAAGGACAATGTACCTATATCCCATAACACCCAAAGAAGTACAAATGGCTATCAGCAAACTAAAGAGTAAAATGACTTGCGGATTTGATGGTATCCCTGACAAAATTATTAAATATAGTACCGATAATGTTGGCTCTCATCTTATGGACATAATCAATTTCTCCTTTTAAACTGGTGTTTTTCCAAGTAAACTTAAGCAGTGAACAGTAAAACCAGTTTATAAAAGTGATGTCAAGTTTGAAATTAAAAATTTCAGACCACTATGATTATTATCTATATTTTCAAAAACAATTAAAGAATAATGTATGACATATCTAAAAACAAAGATGATGTGACTTACCATACGAAAGCGCTGGCAGGTCGATAGATACACAAACAAACACAATCATACAAACGAAATTCAAGCTTTCGCAACAAACTGTTGCTTCATCGGGAAAGAGGAGAGGAGTGGGAAAGACGAAAGGATGTGGGTTTTAAGGGAGAGGGTAAGGAGTCATTCCAATCCCGGGAGCGGAAAGACTTACCTTGGGGGAAAAAAGGACAGGTATACACTCGCACACACACACATATCCATCCGCACATACACAGACACAAGCTGACATTTGTAAAGGCAAAGAGTTTGGGCAGAGATGTCAGTCGAGGTGGAAGTAGAGGCAAAGATGTTGTTGAGAGACAGGTGAGGTATGAGCGGCGGCAAATTGAAATTAGCGGAGATTGAAGCCTGGCGGATAACGAGAAGAGAGGATATACTGAAGGGCAAGTTCCCATCTCCGGAGTTCTGACAGGTTGGTGTTAGTGGGAAGTATCCAGATAACCCGGATGGTGTAACACTGTGCCAAGATGTGCTGGCCGTGCACCAAGGCATGTTTAGCCACAGGGTGATCCTCATTACCAACAAACACTGTCTGCCTGTGTCCATTCATGCGAATGGACAGTTTGTTGCTGGTCATTCCCACATAGAAAGCTTCAAAGTGCAGGCAGGTCAGTTGGTAAATCACGTGGGTGCTTTCACACGTGGCTCTGCCTTTGATCGTGTACACCTTCCGGGTTACAGGACTGGAGTAGGTGGTGGTGGGAGGGTGCATGGGACAGGTTTTACACCGGGGGCGGTTACAAGGGTTTATCAGGACCAAAATGTGTACCATTCTGAATATAAAAGAGTTAATTATGGGATGCCCCAGGGCTTGGTATTGGGACCATTGTTATTCTTGATTTTTATTAATGACCTACCATAACATTTTTCAACAGCAGATACCATATTATATGCTGATGATACCTACTTCATTATAAAAGGGAAGAATGATTATGAGATGCAGCAAAAAAATCGACAAAACAGCAGAAGTGACAGAAAAATGGTTTAGAGATAACTGTCTAGTTGTCAATGACAAGGAAACTGTATGAATGAACTTCAACCATATAAGGAACAAACATAGGACCAATGTAAAATTCACATTATTTAGTAGCCAAATTCAGTAAAAGAATCACATAAAATTTTTAGGATCATTGGTGGATGAGCATCTAAGATGGGAAAAACATGTAGAAATGCTTAACAAAAAATTAAGCAAGTACTGTCACATATTAATAGTGCTTAAAGAGTGCTGCAATACCCAAACAGCATTAAATGCTTATTGCTCATACAGGCATAGACTACTGTAGTATGGTATAGTGTTATGGGGGAATACCTCTTTTGCAAAGCAGTGTTTTAAGCTCCAAAAGAAAGCTGTAAGATTAAGTGATGCTGGTTACAGAGCACAATGTAGAGGTACCTTTAAGGTATTAAAAATCATGTCCTTACCATCTATATTTATATTTATAAGCAACAGCTTCATTAAAAACCATCAAGTTTCAGCTTTGAATGGTGAGATCCACAACTGTCAAACAAGGAACAGGGATGACTATCATAGGGATGTGCACAGAAAATCAGTATAGCAGGACAGTACTGTTTACAAACCAAAAATCTGTACAGTGCATTGCCAGATAGAATAAAAAAAATGCCAAATATTAATACATTCAAAAAAGAACTGAAAAATCTACTAATAAACAACATTTTCTACAGCATTAATGAATACCTGGAATTTTGCTCAGATCTGTAGGCCTGCTTCATAATTCTCTAAGCAAAAATTCATAATTATCAACCATTCCTGGATGAAACCAAACTACTTTCATCCACATATGTATCTAATTATGCACCTGCCTTTTGTGCCGTATGTTACTATTCCTAGCTAACTAAAGTACTGGTGTTTAATAGTTTTAGTAAAATCAGCCAAGAAGATTTGCTAGCTTTTATTCTATCTGTATGCACATATATAATTTTATAATCTAATTAAGCAGAGTAATGTTTTTGTTATAAAGATGTGTTGTTACCTATGATAAGATTTTGTACACAATGTAAATATGTATGTGGTGTCTCTGACACAAAGTGACACTTCTTTGATTAGTATATTTGCCTTTGCATCCTGCCACTGTTCACTCATGCCATGTTCAACATCAATTTCTGTATTTGCTCTGTTCAGTGCCAAAACAAATATTCATTCTGACTCTAAAAGTGTATTATTACACTTCTACGCCATGTATAACCCACAGTGGTGACCCTGACTTCATCGTTGTGTGTTTGGGAATAATTTTGTGCTTACTTTCTTCAGTAATGGACTCCGTGTGTTGGCCCAAATTGTCTTGAAAATAATGGATCTACCAGTGTCATTTTGTGCAAGTGCAACACACTCTAGCAGTTGTGCTTGTGTTTTTAATAGTGTTCCTAATGTACAGTTGGTTAAAAGTGAACAATTTTCTGGCCCCTGCCATGCCAGTGGGCACGTGACCGTTGTTGGCCCAACATGGCCACCGTCAAATCCTACTATGCAGCAGGGCCTGCCGCCCGGACAGTGCACACCACTCATCGACATAGTGAACGATAATCATGTGAAGGACGTTGTGTTTCACCCTCCGGTTAAGCAGTTGCCTTCCGGCTGGTTCGATGTGCAGACGCAGTTCGGGAGCTGTACTCCAGAAGCTCATATGTGTGGGGTTGCACATTCTTATTTGCCCGACATCATTGCACACCGGCCCCCTCTCCACCCCATATGCCATCTCGGCGACACCAGTCATCTTCAGCCGTGCCAGTTGCTGCGACCATCGCTCCGTGGTCACATGAAGATCACTTTCTGCCCACTCCCATAATGGCACCAGCCACTTCTTCCACGTCAGTTTCAGGATCTGCCCCCCCTTGGCTCTTTCGTGACCGCCTTCTGCCCACTGTTATACCGGCACCAGCCATTACGAACACGCTGCGCCTGCCTCCAGGCCTGCAGTTGGGACAGCCCATGCCTCTTCGTGTGCTGCTTGTGGCCGCCCCCTCCATGCAGACCTCTGGTGATGCATCACCCACCGCTACTGCACTTCTGGTGTCGGGGGCTCCCTCAACTGCCGACACAGATCTGCACCTGCCTGTGCTTCATCGACAGGTGCCACCTGGCAGATTTCTTAAGCTGCTTGCGTTGCAAAAGGACAACCCTAAGACTTGGTTTGCCCTGGTGAACCATTTACTGGATATCCACGGCATCTTGGATGATGACGCTTGTTCCGTCTGCCTGGTGAGCCACCTCCGTGACCACCCTGACCTAATCAGCGATCTGCTGCTCTCACCACCTACCTCGTCCAAGTATGTGACAGTGAAAACTTTGCCTATTGAATGTCTTTCTCACCCTCCGGCTGAGGCCATCCACCACATCGTCCATGATGAGCATCTCGACGACCACACTCCTTTACAGCTCTGATGGAGCCTTCATACATTGACTGATGACCAAACACTACCCGATGCCATGCTGTGGACTCTGTGGATGATCAAACTACTGTCAGACCTACCGTTTCAGCTGCTATTGTACGTCGACGACCCTCTTGAGATCCACTTATGCATGACCGATTGGGGTTACGCAATCATTCATCACCGACACCACCTGTCAATGACGACATCGCCTTCCCCTTCTGTTTGCACCCCTGCTTCACCAGTTCCATGCACCACTGGTAGAGATCAGTGCATGCTCCTCAGCAGCTCAGCAACTTGCCAGGAGCTGCCTCCTGATGGCCTACAGGAGGTACTACCTGCAGCCTCCTGACAGCAGCTGATCTCACCCAAGCAGCAACCCAAGCATTTTCGAGCTACGTCTCTGTGCCCCTACTCACTCCACAACGCCTTGCCTCCTAGCTTACCTGCTTTGCTGGTACCACACAACCTACGGGGATGCTGCTCACAACTGCTGCGAGCCTTGTGCGTACCCAAACGACTCTGGCAGGCACGTTTAGGTATCACATCCCACCACAATCATCAATGGTGCCTACCTTCTGATGTCACACCACTTGCACCAATGGCGCAGGCCTCAATGTCATGGACTTGTCATTGGGCATGCGCTTTCTCATCAACACCAGTACTGATGTCAGCGTTATTCCGACTAAGCATGCAGGCAACATGCTCCCTCCTGCTAACCTTGCACTGGTCACCATGAATCTCTCTCATATTGCGGTCCTCAGCTCCATCAAGATGTCGCTTCATCTGTCCCCGGAC